>NC_072496.1:17302967-17472295 GCF_027574615.1 Eptesicus fuscus
TTAACCACCCAAAGTGAGAGAATCAGGGGTCAGTCAGGGGTCATGGGTGGCAGTGACTACAGGGGATTGACAGGAATGATGCTCCTTGTCCCCAGGT
Organism: Eptesicus fuscus; assembly: GCF_027574615.1. Taxonomy (NCBI): domain Eukaryota; kingdom Metazoa; phylum Chordata; class Mammalia; order Chiroptera; family Vespertilionidae; genus Eptesicus; species Eptesicus fuscus. Next base: position 17,303,065 of record NC_072496.1, read on the forward strand.
GTCCTATTCCAGGTGCAGCTGCAGGAGTTGGTCCCAGGACTGGTGAAGCCCTCTCAGTCCCTCTCCGTCACCTGCAATGCCTCTTGGTTCTCTTTAATGAGCTATGATGTGAATGCGACCCGCCAGGCTCCAAGAAAGATGCTGGAGTGGGTTGGAGTTATATGAGGTTATGGAGGTACAAACTATAACCCAACACAGAAATCCAGACTCAGCACCACCAGGGACAAGTCCAAGAACCAGGTTTATTTACCATTGAACAGCCTGAGAGTCAAGTACATGGCCTTGTATTACTGTCCAAGACAGAGTGAGGGGAAGTCAGTGTGAGCCAGACACAAACAGCCCTGAGGGAGACAGCAGGACTGGGTTATAGGAGGTGCTCCTGAGTCAAGAAGCCCAGAGAACAGCCATAGGAGCAGGGACAGAGCGAGGTGGGGAAGGAGCAGGGATTTCCTGTCACGGTCTCAGTTGCCTTCAGAGAAAGCTCTTGCCAGTTCTCTGTGGCTCTAATTTTCCACATTCTCACTGCAGACACCAGAGGAGGAGATCACATTGCTATTGGCAGATGATACATGGGCAGTGACTGCGGACTCTCCTTCACTAACATGATACTGTACATCAGGGGTCCTCAAACTTTTTAAACAGGGGGCCAATTCACTGTCCCTCAGATGATTCGAGGGCCAGACTATAGTTTAAAAAAAAAAACAACTATGAACAGATTCCTATGCACACTGCTAAGCAGGACAGGCAGCAGCGGCAAAAACACCTGGCGGGCTGGATAAATGTCCTTGGTGGGCCGCATGTGGCTCGCGGGCCGTAGTTTGAGGACCCCTGGTCTAGTGTTATCAGCGATGTTGGGGTTCACAGTAAGGAAAATCTCTCAACACTTAGAGGGAAGGGTGGACACCGCTCACTGGAAAAGCCATGATGATGGTGTGTTTGTATGAGGAGCCTTCATTTCATTGGACCAAGGCCCTTGTCTCAGTCAATAGTCATCATCGTCCTCCTTATTTTATTCTCCTCCACTTCTCCCTCATTCTCCTCCTTGTTTTCTTACTTATAATCAAGCATTATTCTACTCATTTTATGTAGATATGGTTGTTGTTCAAATATAAAGACCCTCAGTGTCATATTTGCTCATTTTTATGGTTGTTATGTGGATTTGGTAATAACACTGTATATTATTTTATGTTTGACTTCTGACAACTGATGCCTCAAGCCTGCCTCTTCTCCATCATCTCCACTGGGGACTCTGATAGGAAAGGTTTGTTCTCCTCTTCATTCGTCAAGAATAAGTTAAAACCACATAAGGAAACAGCCTCTGCTCCAGGGAGGTTTGTATCTGGGCTCACACTGACTTCCCCTCACTGTGTGTCTGTTGCACAGTAATACACAGCTGTGTCCTCAGCTCTCAGGCGGTTCATTTGCAGATACAGCGTGTTCTTGGCATTGTCCCTGGAGATGGTGAATCGGCCCTTCGCAGAGTTTGCATAGTTTGTGATACTTCCATGACCATTAATGTCTGAGACCCACTCCAGCCCCTTTGCTGGAGCCTGGCAGACCTAGTCCATTTAGTAGCTACTGAAGGTAAATCTCAAACATCCACTGTTTCTCTCACTCATATCTATTCACACACTCAGTGTCTCCAATTCTCCATAAATTACTTCTTAAAAGAGTCACAGGAAAACCCAGCTGAACCCAAACCCCGTTGTGAGTGGTCTGTGTTCAGTCCTGAACAGGGACTGGGAACACCTGGGGATCCTGGAGCTGGTCTTCTCTCCCACCGCTGCAAGGCCAGGGCTGGGCTGGTATTTTTATGTGCAGAGCGGGCCCTATTTGCATGTTCTCCTGCTATATAGGGAGCTCTGTGAAGAATTGCTCCCCACATCAGGGCCTGTGCTCTCCCCAGTGGATGCAAATGCTCCGGGATACCTGTACAAAGACTCAGGAGAGAAAATTTTCACAAAAAGAAGAAGAGGACGTTTAAAATGAGAGATGCCTTTGACAGTCACCAGTAATGATAACTAAAAGAAAGCAACCCTCACAACCCGAGAAAGAAGTAAAAGTGCAGGATGTTCATGTTCAGGAGATGGGAAGTTCCATCGGACACTATTTCCCCTACAAAGGCTACACTAAGACCAGAGTGTGGGCCCAGATCCAGTGGACCAAGTGTTGGGGGAGAGAGGAACTTCTGTGTGGGTCCCTGGGAACCAGAAACATGAACTATAGAGACACAGACAGAGCTCTCGGGTCCTATATCTTCAGGGGATTTGGTGCTGGACGTGTAGCAGCTCCACTGCCTCCTTTGCGGTGTTTATTCTCTAGACTCTATTGTAGATCCAGTTTCATACATTGGGATATAGAAGAATACCTGTCATGACAAAGTGTGTTTAGAAGAAGATGTGGGTAATGATTTAGGGGGAATGAATATTAGGTCAAGAAAATTTTGTTATTGGAAACCTTGATGTCTGCACGTGACCCTTGGGACCACTGTCACCATGTCTCCACATGATGGGGGTCAATTAGAACCTGCACCTGACTCAAGTGCCACATTCGGGGAAAAGCTACCTGGGAACATGATGGGGGATTTACCAAGACCAAGGACACACATGTCCAGGGTTCTTGTTTCATTAGGTTGTCATCTCCTTGTTGTGTTGTCAGTTCAAATTTTATTTCCTCATTTTTCTCTGAAACAGCCCCACATATTTCCTAGAGTCTTGTAGACACTCTGTTGAGAGAGTGCAGACTCTGTAGCCAGCTGAAGGTGCATGTGGGGCCGGTGCCAGCAGTGGGTGTGAGCAGCCACTCTGCCAGTGGGTGCAAGCGAGGCCTTCGCTGACAGCAGGTGAGAGAGGCTGCTGCCAGCCCCAATCATCCCTCAGGAACATGGAGAGGGGGAGAAGCCCTGAGGGGTCATCAGGTCCAGCAGCTGCCTTTTGCAGCTGGCGCCTAGCAAACGGGGCCTGCGCTGGGTCTTGGCAGCAGGTGCGAGCGCCAGGTGGGACCGCGTCCCATGGGAGCAAAGAATTTTCAGTAACTGCCAGAGACTCGTCCCAATGACAGTGACTGGCACCCCACCTTGGTCTGAAACCCCTGCTTACCTGCTCCACCATCCCACCACGACAGATGCCCACCATCTTCCTTACTTGCCCTCTGTTGGTCAGCACACATAATAGAGACCGGTTGTTCTATTGTTCCCTCATTCAGTCTATTTGCATATTAACCTTTTATTATATAGGATAGGGAGATCTCACATTGGACTCTGACATAAAGAACATGGTCCCAGAGTGTGACATGTTCAAGGGTGCTCTATGTTAAGATTACTCCTCACATCCAGGCATGTGCCCTCCCCACTGGACCCACCTGCTCCAGGAGACCTGTATAAAGACCCAGGAGAGAAAATTATCAGAAAAAGAAAAATACAATATTTAACATGAGAGATGCCTTTGATACTCACCAGTAATGATAACCAAGGAAATCAACCCTCACAACCATAGAAAGGAGTAAAAGTGCAGGAGGTTCATGTCCAGGAGATGAGGTGGGAAATTCCCTCTGACACTATTTTCCCTAAAAAGTGATCAGAGGATAAACTAAGACCAGAGTGTGAACCTAGAGCCAGTGAACCAAGTGCTGGGGAGAGAGGAGCATCCGTGTGGATCCCTGGAAACTAGAAGCATGAACTACAGAGACACAGACAGAGCTCCCAGGTCCTATTCTTTTAGAGCAGTTTGGTGCTGGACGTGTAGCAGCTGCACTGCCTCCTTTGTGGTGTTTATTCTCTAGTCTCTGTTGTAGGTCCTCTATTGTTGGATTTATAAATGTTTACCAGAGTTATATCCTCTTGTTGGATTGCTCCTTTTATTATTATGTAATCTCTTTTTTTGTCTCTTCCTATAATCTTTGTTTCAAAGTTTATTTTGTCAGATATAAGTGTTGATATCCCAGGTGTTTTTTCATATCAATTTGTATGAAATTTCTTTTTTCATCTCTTTACTTTTCTCTGTGTGTATCTTTCATTCTGAAGTATGTCAGTTGTGGACAGCATATATGTGAGTCTTGCTTTCTTATCCAATCAGCTACCCTATGTCTTTTGATGGTAGAATTTAATCCATTTACATTTAAACTGATGATTGATTGGTACATATTTATTGCCATTTTATGCTTTTACCTCTGTATTTTTCTTCTTTTCCTCTTTCTTCTCCTCATCCTCTTTCTTCTAGCAGACCCTTAACATTTCTTGTAATACTAGTTTGATAGTAACAAACTCCTTTAGCTTTTTCTTGTCTGGGAAACACTTTATTTCTCCTTTAATTATAAAAGTCTTGCTGGGTAAAGTAGTCTTGGTTGTAGGTTCCTGCTTTTCATCACTTTGAATATTTCTTGCCAATCCCTTATGAAATCAGCTGACATTCTTATGGGAGCTACCATGTAGTTAATTAACTACCTTTCTCTTGCTTCTTTTAAGATTCTCTTTTTGTGTTTAATATTTGTCATTTAAATAATCCTGTGTCTTGTTGTGGGCCGCTTGGGGTTCATCTTATTTGGGTCTCTGTGATTTCTATACTTGTGCATCTTTTTCCTTCACAAGTTTGGGGAAACTTTCAGTTGTTATTTCATCGAATAGGTTCTTGATGACTTGCTCAGTGTCTCCTCCTTCTGATACCACTATGATGCAGATGTTGTTTCATTCCATGTTGTTCCAAGTTTTCCTAAAACTATCCTCATTCTTTTTCATTTTTTTTCTTCTCTGAATGTCACCCCCCCCTACTTTTTCTCCCAAATTACTGTTTAGATCCTCTGCTTCATCCAACCTATTTTTAATTAATTACAGTGTATTCTTTTTTTAATTTCTTTATTGATTAAGGTATCACATGTTAGTCCTCATCTCCCCATTCCCATCCCAAACCCCTCCGCACACATGGCCCCGTCCCCTGTTGTCCGTGACCACTGGTTAGGCTTATTTGCATGCATACAAGTCCTTTGGTTGATCTCTCCCCTTTACCCCCATCCTCTCCTACCTTCCCTCTGAGGTTTGACAGTCTGATAGATGCTTCCCTGCCTCTGGGTCTGTTTTTCTTCATCAGTTCATGTTGTTCATTATTTCCCCTAGATGAGTGATATCATGTGATATTAGAAATACACTTATAAGATCCGAAAATGAGACAAGCAATAATGGTTATGTTGAGAGGCAAATGAATCAGTCTGTAGTGAGTTTCTTTCAGGGCCAACAGTTCTTTTGAGTCCCAATTTTAATGTCAAACAGTTCCTTATGTGTACATGTCAGCAATGATATTTCAGTTCTGGATAGTGGACAAATGGTGGTAATGCAGGTCCAACCCTCTCTGGTTTGGTTCTGGGCAACCTGCAGTCCAGTGTATTCTTGATTGCAGATATGGTATTCTTCATTTACAACTGGTATTTATGTAATTTTTCATGCCATTGTAGTTCCCACACAGTTCACTGAGCATCCTTAAAACCATTGCTTAGAATTCTATCATGGATAAATTGCTTGCCTCCATTTGATTTGGGATCATTTTCTGGAGATTCCTCTTGTTTGTTCTGTGGCCTGTTTCTCTGACTCCCCAATATGGGTGTCTCTTTTTGTTTCTTCCTATACATTAGGTAGAACTGCTATGACTCACAGTCTCTGTGGAAAGGACTTATGTAGCAGGTGTCCTGTGAGCCCCTTTGGTGCAGTCTCCTTGATGTCTTGAGCTGGATGCTCTGGAATGTCCCTATGTGTGTTATGTGGGCCCTCTTTTTGTAATTGGGTCTTGATTTCTATTGTCCCATTCATGGCTTGTATTGACCTTCATACTCATACTGGCTGACAGTGAGGCACAAACCAGACCACATCATGGAATTGATATACAGATGTTGACAACATAATATAATACAATGCAAAAAATTAGAACAAAACACCATGACTACCATAAATAAAAAATAAAAACAAACTAAAAACACCAAAGAAAAATAAAAAGTATAAGGAAAGAAGAAAAGGAATAGCAAAACATATAAAAGGAAAGAAGGAAGAATAAGGAATGTAAAGGTAAAATATAAAGTAAGAAAAGAGTAAAAATAAGAAATATAAAATACGGTAAGAAAAAATTAGAAAACTAAATGTAATGAAAAGAATAAAAAGGAAAAATCGGGGTTCCCCTCAGCAGAGTACGTAGTGACTGCTGTGATCTGCCTTTGGATACACTGTGTGTGAAGCTTATTGGATGCTGATCCAATGTTGTCTGAACATGGCCAGTGGGAGTGCTGTTTTAGGGCCTCCTGGGAGGTTCTCTGATGCAGGCTGATCTTAGGTGCTGTCTATGCTAGCCCTTGGCAACCAGTTTGAAGATACAACTGACCCACAGTTTGTGGTGCCTCTACTGGGCTTAACTGTGCCCAAGAAGAACCAGCTGAGCTCCAAGGCTGGTGTTTACCACCACAAGCCCAGGGGCAGGTCAGCAAATGTCCCAAGGCACCCCTGGATCCTCCTGTTCCTGTTCCACCTGCTGGATGGCTGTTAACCTTGGTACCTGGAAAGGCTCAGTCTTTTAAAGAGCCTCTGGTGGAATCAGGAGGATGGGGCACTAGGAAGTACTGATAAGTCTTCAGGAGGATGGTGGGTGTGTTCTCCTGCTCCAGAGCCACATGTCTGAGTCTGTCCCTGATGTTTTTCTGAACTTGGTACCTTGGATGCCTTGGTGGTCTGGCATCAGGGGCCTATGCAGACCAGAGGTTGGGTTTCCCAGAGCCCAAAGAGCATTTCTCTCAGATCTCCTGTGAGGAGCATGTGCCAGGTAAGTTAATGGGAAAGTGGATCAATGGCCACACCAAAGCTATTCTCTGACACCCCCTGAGATGCTCAGATGCCTATGCCCTGGCCTATGTCCCTGACTCCTCAGCAGGGCTTATGATCCAGGGTGGGATGACTGGGTTCCAGAGGTGGTGGATTGCTTTCCCCAGGCTGATGCCATTGGGTGGGGATTGCTCCTCCCAAGAAAGATGGCTGCTGAGGAATGGAGGAGGGCTCAGTACAGTGTCTCAGAGGCTCTTCCCCATGTCCCTCCCCAAAGTCACCCAACCTGACTCTCCTCAGGCAGGTACCTTCTGACCATCCTTCTTCCCATAGAGCACAGCATGAGTGGCTTCCAACACATATTTTGCTCATTGGCCTTTAAATTGGTGGCCTTGTCTCCAGCAGGCTCCTCCTCTCCTTGGCAGACAGAAACTTCCTGGAATTTCACAGCTGGGTACTATGTGAGTGCCTATTCACATCTCTTGCACTCCAGGTAGGGGCCTGTTCTTGGTCTCGGCTTCACATCACTCAAGGAACTTCTGCAGCTGAGCTATCCCTCCATCACGTGGCCTGCCAACCAGAGAAGAGGGGAAGCCCCTTTCCAGTGTCCCCGCTTCCTTCCAGTCTTCAGGTGGCTTCTTGTGGCTCTTTGGTTAAATGTCTCCTCTTCAGATAGTCTTTAATTGGTAATTCAGCTTGAATGATCCCCAATGTAGTTGTAATTTCCAGTTGGTTCTGGGAGGAGGTGAGAGTATGATCCACCTATATCCATGCCACCTTGTACCCTCACCCTCTGCATTTCTCTTCCCACAAACATGAAACTTTGCCTGTGCTGTATGTGAGAGTGCTCCTACTAATATAATAAAACTGCTAAGACACAGAGCCATCAGTGGTAATGACAGAGGCATAGGTCTAGAGAGATTCTTGGATAAAGTGTTATGTGGAGAGGAAACCCAGAATCCTCAGAGGAAATAGCCATAAACACCACCTCCAACAGCTCCTGGGGCTGCAACACAAAATCTGTGGGTCCTGATTGCCTCCTGCTGGTCACAGCCTCTACTGCAGGGAGGTTTTTGTATGGGCTCACACTGACTTCCCTTCACTGTGTCTCTTGTACAGTAATACACAGCTGTGTCCTCGGCTCTCAGGTTGTTCATTTCCAGATACAACATGTTCTTGGAATTGTCTCTGGAGATGGTGAATCGGCCCTTCACAGATTCTGCATAGTATTTTTGACTTCCATCATACCATATAACTGCCACCCACTCGAGTCCCTTCCCTGGAGCCTGGCGGACCCAGTGCATGCCAGAGCTACTGAAGGTGAATCCAGAGGCTGCACAGGAGAGTCTCAGAGACCCTCCAGGTTGCACCAATCCTCCCCCCGACTCCACCAGTTTCACCTCACACTGGACACCTGCAAACACAAAGAAATCCTGGTCAGGAGACTCTGACACATCCACTGCTACTCTCACTCATATCCACTCACAATACTCAGTGTTTCTCACTCTCCATAAATTACCTCTCAAAATAGCAACAAGGAAAACCCAGCTGAGCCTCAACCCCATGGTGAGTGATCTGTGTTCAGTCCTGATCGGGGAATGGAAACACCTGGAGATCCCGGGGCTGGGCTCCTGTCCCAGAGCTGCAGGGTCAGGTCTGGGCTGGTTTTTATGAGCAGAGGGAGCCCTATTTGCATGCCCTCATGCTATATAGTCAGCTCTGGGGTTGGATATTAACATAGAAATCATTAACCTGGAGTGTGACATGTCCAAGGGTGCTGCTGTTAAGAATTACTCTCCACATCTAGGCCCGTGCCCTCCCCACTGGACCCAACTGCTCCAGGAGACCTATAGAAAGACCCAGGAGAGGAAATTGTCAGAAAATGTAAAAGAGGAGATTTAACATGAGAGATGTATTTGAGAGTCTCCAGTAATGACAACCAAGATAAATCAATTATCACAACCTGATAAAGAAGTAAAAGTGCAGGAGGTTCATGTTCAGGAGACAGGAAGTTTCATATGACACTATTTCCCCTACAAAGTGATCAGAGGATAAACTAAGAATAAAGTATGGACCTAGAGCCAGAGGACCAAGTATTGGGGGAGAGAGGAGCATCTGTGTGGGTCCCTGGGAGCCAGAAGCATGAACTATAGAGACGCACACAGAGCTCCCAGGTCCTATTCTTTGAGGAGAGTTTGGTGCTGCACCGTAGCAGCTGCACTTCCTCTTTTGTGGTGTTTATTCTCTAGTCTCTGTTGTAGATACATTGGGATATAGAAGACCTCAGCCATGACCAAGTGTGTTTAGGTGAAGTTGTAAGTAAATATTGGGGAGGAATTAAGTTTAATTTTGGAAGTTTATGAAAAATCTTGATGAAAATCACTGATATGAAATAACAGATATAAATAAAATCATTATGGATATGAACAATATTATTTTTCTCTGTGCATTGATCTCAGAGTGAATAAATCATTCAGATAACCTCACATTCCTAGAGCTGATGGATCTAATTTCATAGAAATCTGGAAAGTCTTGACGGTTCTGCCTTGTTTTCACCATCATGGTCTGTGTCCATGAGGACACGTGACATGGTTCTAACCAGGTAGCAGGAAGACATGGTGGGCTTTCTTGCTTCATCAACAGCTCATTTCAGAGGCACCATCTGCTCCCTCTCAAGTCCCTACTCACATGTGAACCTTGGCAGTGCCATCACCGTGTCCTACATGATGGGTACCCCTGGAACCTGAAGCCCATTCACTGGATGTACTAATGTGCAACATGGGAAAAGCCCCCCAAGTCAGGATATGAATTACCATGGACAGGAAGGGTGACTACGTCTGAGCAGGCACAGCTCCAGGATTGTCCCTTCATCATGGTGTGGTTTCCTCTTTGTTCACCCAGTTCAGTTTGTCTCCCTTTTTCCTGAAATAGCCACACATGCTATCCTGAGTCATTCAGATAAGAAAGCAATGACTTAAAATTTAACTGAAGTTCCAGGTTCCAGGTAAGGTCCAAACTACTCTGTCGTGCATTCCAGACAGGTGTCATGGCTGAATTATAAACAAATTAACATGCAAACACACATATGCTCACTCCACAATATTTTCTTTATTGTTACTTCTTTTGGGTGATTTTACAAAAAACTCCCCAATAAATGCTGAGCCTCCACTGTCTTTGTGGAGTGACAACAGCAGCCACAGGGACTGGAGCTGGGAAACTACCCATAAATCTGGATGTGACTGTGGAACTGGTTGAGGGGAGGAAGCTGGACTTGTTTTGAGACACATAAGATAAATATGCCTGATTTTCATGGACTTCATTGGGGTCCCATTTGTGAAATTTCTCTACACTTTTAGGGAAGCATGTATATCCCTCACTGTAAGAACCATGGTGATGTGTGTCCTTATGGAGAATATTTCTTTAGTCCAAGACCCCTGTCTCAGTTTATCCTCATCACCATTCTCCTCCTCTTCCTCCTCCTCCTTATCACCATCCTCCTCTTCTTCCTCCTCCTCATCATTATCACTTGCTTACTCATAATCCAGAGCCACATGTCTGAATGTCCCTGATTTTTTCCTGAACTTGGTACATGCAACCCTGGTGTTCAGGTGGGTGGGCTCCTAGAAACCAGGATGCTGATCCTAGCAGATACCAGTGAGTTTCAAGGGAAAGTATATCAATGGCCTCAGCAAAGCCAGTCTCTAATACCTCCTGAGATGCTCAGGTGTCTACACCCAGGCCTATGCCCCTGACTCATCAACAGGGCTTATGATGCAGGGTGGGGTGACCGGGTTCCAGAGGTGGTGGATTGCTTTCCCCAGGCTTACACCATTAGGTGGGGATTGCTCTTCCCAAGAAAGATGGCTGCTGGGTATGGAAGAGGGCATAGTACAGGGTCCTGGAGGCTCTTCGCCATGTCCGTCCCCAAAGTCACCCATCCTGACTCTCCTCAGGCAGGTGCCTTTTGATCAGCCTTCTTCCCATAGAGCACAGCATGAGTGGCTGCTAGCACACATTTTCCTCATTGTCCCTTTAAAGGGGTGACTTTGTCTCCAGAGGGTTCTGCCTCTCCTTGGCAGACAGAAACCTCCCTACACTTCACAGCTGGGTGCTGTGTGGGTATCTATTTATATTTCTGGCACTCCAGGCTGGGCCTGACCTTGGTCTGGGCTAAACACCTCTCAAGTGGGGAACCTCTGCAACTGAGCTATCCCTCCATCACATGGCCTGCCAACAGGGGAGAGGGGCCAGCCCCTTTCAAATGTCCCTCTTCCTTACAGTCTCAAGGTGCCTTCTCGTGGCTCCTTGGTTAAATGTCTCCTCTTCATATAGTCTTCAGTTGGTAATTCAGAGTAATGACCCCCAATGTAGTTGTAATTTTCAGTTGGTTCTGGAAGGAAGTGAGAGTAAGATCCACCTACATCCATGTCACCTTGCACCCTAACCCTCTGCATTTCTCTTCCTGCAAACATGAAACTTCACCTGTGCTGCATGTGAGACCGTACCTACTAATACAGTGAAACTGCAAAAACACAGAGCCATCAGTGGTAGTCACAGAGGCTTAGGTCTAGAGAGACTCTTGGATAAAGTGTTATATGGAGAGGAAACCCAGAATCCTCAAAGGAAACAGCCATAAGCACCACCTCCAACTGCTCCTGGGGCTGCAACACAAAGTCTGTGGGTCCTGATTGCCCCCTGCTGGTCACAGACTCTGCTGCAGGGAGGTTTGTGTCTGGGCTCACCCTGACTTCCCCTCTCTGTTCCTCTTGTGCACAATAATACAAGGCTGTATCCTTGTCCCTCAGGCTGCTCAGTTGCAGGTCGGCAGTGCTTTTAGAATCATCTCTTGAGATAGTGACTCTGCCTTTCACAGATGCGGCTTATTCCATGGTGTGGCCACTGGCTTTGTTTCTTATGAAACCTATCCACCTCCATCTCTTTACTGGGGTCTGCCAGATCCAGCTGATATAAGTCACTGGATGAGAATCCTGAGCAGGAGAGTCTCAGAGACCCCTACTCCACTGCACCACGCCTCCTCCAAACTCCACAAGCTGCAACTCACAATGGACACCTGTAGACAAGACAGGTGTTGTTAGGAGCAGGCACACACACACTCACACATACTCACAAAGCCAACTTTCTCCACAAAGTTACCATGTAAGAGCATCAAAACTAAAGCCCAGCTCAGCCCACACTTCATGGTGCTGCCTCTGGGTTGACACCTAGAGCGAATGGAGACTGCAATGCCAGGGGTGGGGCTGCTCTCCCAGAGATGCAGGGACAGGGGCTGGGCAGGGCTTATCAGCACAAGGAGTTCCTCATTTGCATGGGCTCCTACTCTTAGGGACAGAGGAGTGGAGTTCCTGGGGGAAAGTCCCCCTGGACTCAGAGGGAAAAACACCTCCTGTGAGCATGGAGATGTTCATGAGGGGTGGCTCATCAGTGTGATGCAGTGTGGCTGTTGTTAATACCACCATCAGTCATTTACAAGCACAGGCAGGTGGGGCATTTGTGAATCTTGATGTTAATAGTTTAATGACTGAGAATACACAAACACTGAGATTCCAGCCACAGGCTCCAAAAAAGTTTGTCTTAGGGGAGAGAAAATGTTGACTGAATAGGCGGACGGATCCAGCACCTTCTGATGGAGCAGAGAGAAGAAACAGCTGAATTGAATATCATCCTCCCAGAATTGGAAAATTAAACACAGCTGGAAAGACAATCTATAGACAGAAAGGTCAAAGCTATCCTGGAAATCAGACAGATTGGGGATCTTAACTCAAGGGAGAAATGCACGCAGCCTGGAATGAGCTGATCCAACTCCACATCTTCTGGGTACAAGTGTACCACTCGACTGTGGAAGGGTGTCCACAGGGCTTGCTGGCAGCAGGGGGCTCTAGATTTAAGTCCACAGTCATGGGTGGCTGTGCCCAGAAAGGCAGTCTGAAGTTCTTCACTGGCTGCACAGTGATGGGGGGCGGAGGGAGGGGGAGATGCACAGCAGTGTGTGTGCTCTGCCTTTATAATTGTGCTGCTCCAGCACAGCCATGGGTTCGGGGAGCCTGAGCGGGGGGCGACGAAGGATGGAGAAATGATAGACAAAGAGAAAAAACTGGGTCTAGGTGGATTTTCTGTGCCTTGCTGAGGCCACAGAACCGATCCAGACTGAAAAGCTGAGGCTTTATTTATTGTCAGGGACAAACAAGGCAATTGACAATGTTCTCGTAAGTTTCACTTGTTTTGGCAGCACTTGCTGTCCCTCCCACAGCCCACTAGCTACCCAGGAAAGATCTAGGGAGCAGTTACAAGATCAAGCTTAATTATGCTTAGAGGACTGTGCCCTGGAAGCTGGGACTTGTTTGTGACTTTGGCAGCAGGTCAGTCCGAGGCTTAACCCTATAACCGCTTCCTACATCTCACCCTTTCTTTTAAATTTAAGCTACTAATAATGGAAGTAAAATTTAAACATCAAGAACAAATTTCTGACTATTAAAACATTAACAAAACAATGCCAATGCAAAACCCAATAACAAAACAATGCAAATGAAAAACACAGTCATGGCTATAAAACAATGCCAATGCAACACAGCAATAAAGAAATCAAACTACAGTAACATTTTCCTACTAAATGAAAGTTTATTTTGCTTATTTACTCAATAGTCCTCAGACTTGGCTGCAAAAGAGTTTGCAGAAGACAAGCAGTTAACCACTGCTAGCATGGCCAGAAATATTGTTGAGGTAGTAGCTTCCACTTCCTGCTTTTCTGTCATCTGCTGGGCCTCAGTTGTTAACTTCTTCAGCTGACCCCATGTTGGCACCTTGGTCTTTTGTATAGCCTTTGTCATCTTCTTTTTCCGCTTTGTTGTCATCGGGGCAACTCTCAGTCTTTTGAAAATGGGACAAGGAGCTTCTCTGGGTCCATGGTGGTGAGGCACGTAATGCTCTGGCACCCAACTTGGCTGCTCTGCTCCTTCTGGAAAGATACAAACACAACTTCTTCCACACATCATTATTGGATCTGGTCCAAACCACTGTCCAGTTTGTGCATCCTTCCATCGGGCTAACCCCGTGGAGGCTATTGTACAGCAGGTCTGATGCCTTTCAGCTGCTGTACAACCCTCTGTGTCACAATTCAAAAAATTTAAAGTATAAAGAACATGACTGAGTTTGTTTTGAGGTGACACATAACATCCATCTCCCCCTTTCTGTTTTAGTAATTGCATTTTAAGTGTACGATTTGCTCTTTCCACTATTGCTTGACCTTGAGGGTTTTAAGGGATACCAGTTTTATGACAAATTTGATATTGCTGACAAAAATGTTGAAAAGCAGAACTAGTGTATGCGGGTCCATTGTCTGTCTTTAGCTCTAAGGGAGAACCTAGTACCCCAAAGGCAGCTAGGCCAGTGATGGAGAACCTATGACAAGCGTGTCAGCACTGACACGTGTAGCCATTTCTGATGACACGTGGCCGCTGAGGCGGCTGCATTCCGAGAATGAAACATTTACTGCTCCTGAGGATGAAACATTTGCGAAATAATGTTTTTTTCTCAAAGTGACACACTACCAGAGTTATGCTCAGTTTTTTTGGCAAAGTTTGACACACCAAGCTCAAAAGGTTGCCCATCACTGAGCTAGGCAATGATTAATTACATGTTTGTCACTCTCTCCCATTTGGGGAGTCACAAAAATAAAGCGGGAGCAGGTATCTACATTAATATGTACCAATCTGTGATTTCCAAATTCTGGTATGTGGGTGATATCCATTTGCCAAATTTGATTAGGTTTGAGATCCCTAGGATTAACCCCCAATGATTGTACAGGGCAATGAATTACACACTGAGAGCACTGCTTAACAATTTGACGAGCTTGCTCCCAAGAAATACAGAATTGTTTGCGTAAGGCAGAAGCATTTTGATGATGCAAAGCATGGGAGGACTGGGCAAAAGAAAATGGGGTAGCCTCTTGCATTACACCAAGGAGGCAATCTATAGCATCATTGCCTATAGCTAATGGACCAGGGAGACCTGAATGAGATCGGATATGACCGATAAAACAGGGAAATTGTCTTTCTCTAATGACTTTTTGAAGGTTGAAAAATAAATGAAAGAGTTCCTCTGAATTAGTGTGCCCTATAGTAGCTGTTTCAATAATTTTGGCCATTCTTACCACTATGGCCAAATATAGGCACTATCACTATATAGGTTAATGGGCTCTGTAGCAAGATCTGTCAAGGCATAGATAAGAGCTTGTATTTCTACCCATTGCGCTGAAATATAAGGGGTTTGAAGGACCTTTGCACCTCTGCTGCAGTAGTATCCAGCTTTTCCAGAACTGGATCCATCTATAAAAATGGTTAGTGCCTGAAGTATAGGTTGTGACTTCACTATCTTTGGGAAGGTAAAGGTAGTAACTGAGAGAAACTGTAAAACCTCATTTGCTGGATGATGGTTACCAACCTGTCCGGAGAAATTGGCAAGTGCAACTTGCCAATTTGTTGATCGTTGCCAGAGCCAGTCTTGCTGTATAGCTGTAAATGGCACTACAATAAGGTCAGGGTCTTGGCCCATTAATTGGCCTGTTCGAAGGCGGGCTCGAGCTATTAGCTGGGAAACCGAATCATGGAAAGGAGTTAATACCTTAGTTGGAGAATGAGCCAAATATAGCCATTCAACAACTCCTGGAGCTTGCCAAATGACCCCAGTGGGTGTATGTGTCGTAGGGAAAATTAAAACCTGTAAGGGAAGGGAGTAATCAATTCTACTAAGTTGTGCTGAACTTAAGGCATCCTCAACTTTATGTAAGGCTGTATTGGCTTCCTCTGTCAAGCAGCGTGGGGATGATGGAGATGAATCTCCCCTTAGTATATGAAATAAAGGGCTTAAGTCAGCAGTGGTTAATTTTAAAGCAGGCCGAACCCAGTTAATATCTCCTAATAATTTTTGGAAGTTGTTTAATGTGAGTAAAGTGTCAGTCTGAATTTGAATTTTCTGAGGTTTTATTGTTTCTCCCTCAATAATGCTGCCAAGATAAGAAAAAAGAAATGTCCTTTGAACTTTTTCGGGTGCTATGCATAATCCAGCACAATACAGAGAATCCTGCATTATAAGAGATATTTAGTTACTTCATTTTTCCCTTCTTAGAGGAAAAAACCTTCATAACATTTAAAATATATTTATTAATTTTTATTTGATAAGGCTTTCCATGCAATTTCAAGTATATTAGATCTGTTAAATTTAAAAAGATTTTCTTTAAGAAGAGAGAATAAAATTATTGTATTACTCTGGGCCCTTGGAGCTTTCCAAGAATCATCTCTGTTAAAGCCTTGAAATTTTAACATGGAAAAACCATCAAATATATATATATATATATATATATATATATATATATATATATATCCATATATGATTTAAATATTATAATATTTTCTATAATTATCTTAAGATATCAATTAGATTTTAAACTAGTTTTTGCATAGAAAAATTTTGATTGGGATCACAGAATTAATCCTCTTTTTTAATTAGACCAATAATAAGCAACTTATTTGAATTACTAATTATTAGAGAAAACACAACATTTTACTTTCTCAAAAATAAGTTCTTATACTTTAGGCATTTAATTACCACAACTATATAATTTCTCCCAATTTAATTTGCACTTTGAACTTTTAAAGCTGGCAAGTCAAATATATTTAGCATTTCCTAGTTTAATAACACTGTATTTTTAAGAATAAGCGGTAGCAAGCCTGCAAATATTCAAATGCAAAAATTGTCCTTAAAGAATGGCTACTGGTGGGAAACTGATTTCAAAGGTTTTTTAAGAGTTTGCCACCCCAGGAGGGGAAAAAAAACACACAACTTTTAGACTACTGAAACAGGTTTTTTGGTCCCAGTCTCTTGACTCTTTAAAATAACCAAGATTTTTCTGCTGGGGAAGTCAAGAAGCAAAACTGTAGCCATTCAAATGCAAATTAATATACTTCAAGGATAGCTGCTGCAGGAAACTGATTTACCTGTATGCTGGGGGAAGGGCAACTACCCTTCTTCCTCCATTAACAAAGGGCATAGCCAGTTACCTGGGCTATTTAGATTTTTTATAATTAATACATTATGTATCTATATTTCAACAATTTCTTGAGATTCAAATCCAATTTCAATTATTTTAAGGCATTTACTTTGGATAAATTCTATAACAGAGAATTTACTGGTTTGCTTTATTTTTAAAATATATTTTATTGGTTTTTTACAGAGTGGAAGAGAGAGGGATAGAGAGTTAGAAACATCGATGAGAAAGAAACATCGATCAGCTGCCTCTTGCACACCCCCTACTGGGGATGTGCCCGCAACCAAGGTACATGCCCTTGACTGGAATCGAACCTGGGACCCTTGAGTCCATAGGCCGATGCTCTATCCACTGAGCCAAACCAGTTTCGGCTGGTTTTCTTAAAGTTAACTTTTAAACAAGGTTCATTGGTATTTTGAAAACTACTCTTTATTATGGAAATGCGAATCCTGTTGCTGGAATTTGCTTTAATTTCTTTGGAGAAGACTTTTTCGCCATTTTTCTTAGGAAAAAAAAAAAACAAAAACAGTTCTGGGTTTTTCTTTTTCTATAGCTTTTGCAGAGAGACCCCAGCCTAAGACAATCTAAATGTCCAAAATCAGATTATGCGCGCATTCTGTCTTACAGCTAGGTTCTCTCCCCACCAGCACAGAAATTCCAGACACATTTCTATATTTTTAAGACTTTTTCATGGCGAAAAAGAAAACTTTAAATTAGCATACTGAGTGAGCTTCCATATTGGATAGCCACATGTTTCCCTTCCCCCACATCCTGCTTACTTCAGGGGAAGTTTCAGCAACAGATCTTAAATTTTTTCTTTCTTTTTTGCTTTTTGAAGTAATAACTAATCACTCAATTTGGTCAAGATTTGTGTTTTTCTGCCACATTCCTCCACTCCCCTTCTGGAGTGGGCTCTAGGCAGTCCCGAATCAGGGACCACAGACTGAAAGTAGAGGCAGGCATTTCTTCTGGACCTTCAGATATATAACAATTGCAAAGTTGTTTTTCTACCTTCTCTCATGCCTCTATATTTACCTTTTCTTCCTCAGAAAACCATGGGCAGGTTTTACTTACAAAATCCAAAAAATCGAAAAGCTGTTCATACTTCACAGAATAGCCACTTGCTTGGAACATAGCCTTAAGCATGGATACCCATACATTCTTTCCTTGCAATCCTGAATTTCCCATGTTTTTACACCTAGCTAGTACAGTACCCCTTCCTTACTTACTGCGTGCGCACGCCTCCTTAGGGGCTCCTTTCGCCTGACAATTGAAGTTTCCTCACACTTAGGTCCGCATTGAGTGCCACATGGGCCAAACTCAGCACTGCATTGGGCGCCACTTGTGCCATGCCAGCACAGCCAAGGGTTCGGAAAGACTGAGCGGGGGCAACGAAGGATGGAGAAATGATAGACAAAGAGAAAAAACTGGGTCTAGGTGGATCTTCTGTGCCTTGCTGAAGCCACAGAACCGATCCAGACTGCAAAGTTGAGGCTTTATTTATTGTCAGGGACAAACAAGACAATTGACAATGTTCTTGTAAGTTTCACTTATTTTGGCAGCACTTGCTGCCCCTCCCACAGCCCACTAGCTACCCAGGAAAGATCTAGGGAGCAGTCACAAGATCAAGCTTAATTATGCTTAGAGGACTGTGCCCTCCAAGCTGGAACTTGTTTGTGACTTTGGCAGCAGGTCAGTCCAAGGCTTAACCCTATAACCGCTTCCTACAATAATGTCCTTGCTTTTACTCACTAAACCCAGGGTCTTTCAATTACAAATACTCACCAAGGTTGCAGTGCAGGGGAAGGTGGTTTGTGGAAGCTGGGGGACAAAATAGGGAGAGTGATCAGGAGGCCAGCGCTGGGACAGTCTGGTCCCTCCAACCCTGAACAGACATTTTTCTCCTGGAGACCAGGCCCCTCCTAGCAGCACAGCTGGACCAGCTTTGAGCTCTTCAGGGAAACAAGGATTACAAATACCACCCAGGGAGCCCTCAGGGACTGGGTTGAGGGGCTATTTGGTCCCTGAAACTAATACAGAAACACAGGTACCTAAAGGCAGTGTAGCAATATATGCTTGTGTAAATATGACTGAGAGAGAGCAGACAAACAAAGCAGGCAGAGTGGTCCCTGGTTGACACAGTGATGTGGAGTCTGACAGAGGAGTGCTGGATCACTGTGAGCTTAAACATGGTGCTGACTATCTAGCAGGAAGCTGGGACATGGAAGACAGAACAGTGGAGAGGGGCATTGGTCCAGATTCCCTGGGACATTAAATATCAGCTAAAGTGAGCAAACTTCACTACTTCACTTTTTTTAAAACTATTTTTTAAAAGAAATTATTTTTTCCTTTTCTTTATTTTCTTTATTTATTATTATTTTATTCTTGTTGTTGGTTTTTCAGTTTTTTTAATTAGTGTTCTAAATTCTATTTTTTTATTTTATTTTATTTTATTTTATTTTATTTTATTTTATTTATTATCACTAGAGGACTGGTGCATGAAATTTGTGCATGGGGGGGTGTCCCTCAGCCCAGCCTGCACCCTCTCCAATCTGGGACCCCTTGAGGGATGTCCGACTGCCCGATCCAGGGGCAATCAGACATCCCTCTCATAATCTAGGACTGCTGGCTCCCAACCACTTGCCTGCCCACCTGCCTGATTGCCCCTAACTGCTTCTTCCTGCCAGCCTGATCACCCCCTAACCACTGCCTGCCAGCCTGATCGATGCTTAACTGCTCCCTTGCTGGCCTGATTGCCCTTAACTTCCCTATCCTGCAGGCCTGGTCACCCCTAACTGCCCCCCCTGCCAGCCTGGTTGTCCCCAACTGCCTTCCCCTGCAGGCCTGGTCACTTCGAACTGCCCTCCCCAGCTGGCCTCATTGCTTCCAACTGCCCTCCCTTGCAGGCCTGATCTCCCCCAACTGCCCTCCCTTGCAGACCTGGTCCCTCCCAACTGCCCTCCCTTGCTAGCCATCTTGTGGCTGCCATCCTGTGTCCACATGGGGAGGCCATCTTTGACCACATGGTGGTGGCCATCTTGTGTGTTTGAGTGATGGTCAATTTGCATATTACCTCTTTATTATATAGGATTACTTTACTGTATCTCATTTTTTTCCTTTATGCCAACCATTTCTTTTTCAGTCCCCCCATTTTTTATCCTGTTTCTCTTTAGTTCCTTCTTTAGATTTTCTTTCCTTTCTGTTCACTCATTGCTAAAAATTGATTTCCTTTATCTGCTCTATTGGTGCATTACAATTATAGTAGTCTCTATTGGCTTACTCATATATCTAATTTTCTCTTCCCTGCTCTAAGTCCATACACCCTTCTCTTTTCTCTTTCTTTGCTAGTCAAATTTCTCTTGTTGTTGTTGCTTGTTTGATAGTTTGTTAGTTTGTTTTGTTGTTTTTTTTTTTATATTATGCTTTTGTTCTTCCTCTCCTCACTTGTTCTCTTCTTCTAATAATAGCTTAATTAGTTTCACCAAACTCAGTCCTATCTGGTGCCTACTGTATTCTGCTTTTCCAAAAAAGAGGATTATATAGATAGATTAAAGAAAGGGGAAATTTTATGAACATGTTATATATATATGTACTAGAGGCCCAGTGTATAAAATTCGTGCATGGGGGTGTGTCCCTTATCCCAGACTGCACCCTCTTCAATCATGGAACCCTCTCAGAATCCAGGACTGCTGGCTCCCAACTGCTCACCTGCCTGCCTTTCTGATTGCCCCTAACCGATTCTGCCTGACAGCCTGATCACCTCCAAACCACTCCCCTGCCAGCCTTATTGATGCCTAACTGCACCCTGCCAGCCTGTTTGTCCCTAACTGTCCTCCACTGCATGCCTGGGTCCCCCCCAACTGCCCTTCCCTGCAGGCCTGGTTGCCCGCAACTTCCCTCCTCTGCTGGCCAGGTCACCACTAACTGCCCTCCCCTGCAGGCTTGATCGTCCCAACTGCCCTCCCTTGCAGGCCTGGTCCCTCTCAACTGCCCTCCCCTTCTGGCCATCTTGTGGTGGCCATCTTGTGTCCACATGGGGGCAGCCATCTTGTGTGTTGGAGTGACAGTCAATTTCCATATTAGTCTTTTATTAGATAGGATACTTTTTTGAATTACAAATATAAAATATATTTAATCATTATTATTTTTAATTACTATTATCATCATACTAGAGGCCCAGTGCATGAAATTCATGCAGAGGGCGAGTGTCCCTCAGCCCAGCCTGCACCCTTTCCAATCTGGGACACTTTGGGGGATGTCTGACTGCCAGTTTAGGCCTGATGCTTCAGGGATTGGGCCTAAATTAGCAGTCGGACATCCTCCGTCTCACAAACCTGGACTGCTGGCTCCTAACTGCTCACCTTCCTGCCAGCCTGATCACGCCCTAACTGCTCCCCTGCTGGCCTGATCACCCCAACTGCCCTCCCCTGCCAACCTGATTGCCCACAACTGCCCTCCTCTGCCGGCCATCTTGTGGTGGCCATCCTGAGATGATATCTTGCGAGGGCATGACACCACCTAGGCTTTCATTATATAGGGTTGTTATTTTATTTTTTAATTGAGTATTTTGTTTTTGACTTTTCTTCTTATACACTCATTCTCTTCCTATCTTCTCTATACTGAATCATGGCCATTTCCCCATTAATTCAATTCCTTTACCTTACCTTTTGAGAAAAATCTCTGCCTCTTCAGATTCAGCTCCCCTCCATTTTTTATTTTATTTTTTTGCAATTGTTGGTTTAGTTGTAGGTTTTGAGGTGGCATTTTCTCCCCATATACATATATACATATTTTCCCTTTCCTTCCTTCCCCTTCTTTTTTTTCCTCTCTTACATTATTTTCCTTTTATCAATATAATTTGTGTGTTCTTTTATCTCCTCTAAGTCTCTTTTCTCTGTTGGTCATCTTTCTTTGGGATTATTGGTGTCGTGAATACAATCATGTTTTACTCCCAATGTGCCAAGTTGTATTTTGTGCCCTTTGGTCAACATGGTAGAGAGTGAGCCACATGACCAGACATCCTGAGAGGGCTGAAAACGGGGAGACAAAGAAACAGCCCCCATAAAAAGAAAGGGAGATATTGCTGGAAAAGAAAGGAAACAATATGGAGGCAAGCAATTTGTCAGAGAAAGAATTCAGAGCAATGGTCATAAGGACGCTGAAAAGGATGGAAGACAAATTCAACAACATGTGGAAGAATTAAGAGAAAATGAAGAAAAACCACAAAGAAATGGAGAATGACATAGGTGCAATAAAGAAAAAAAAAATAGAAAGCATCAACAGTAGAATAGAAGAAGCTGAGAACCACATCAGCTAGAAGACAAGGTGGGGAAAATCACCCAAGCAGTGCAGCAACTGAAAAAAAAACCACCTTAAAAATAGGAGGAGCCTAAAGGAGCTTTGGGACAACATGAAAGGAAACAATATCCACATATTAAGGGTACCAGAAGAAAAGAAAACTGAGCAAGGTATAGAAAACCTGTTTGAAAAGATAATGATAGAAAAAATAATGATATTGAGAAGAAAAATCTCACACAAGTCAAAGAAACTCACAGAATCCCAAACAAGATGAACCCTAAAAGACCGACACCAAGACATATCATAATTAAATTGACAAACACTGACAAAATAAGAATATGAAAGGCTGCCAGAGAGAGACAGAAAGTTACCTACAAGGGATCTCCCATCAGATTATCAACTGGTTTCTCAACAGAAACACATCAGGCCAGAAGAAAATGAAATGAAATATACAAAATGATGCTAAGCAAGGGACTGAATCTAAAAATACTGTATCCAGGAAGGCTACCATTCAAAATTGAAGGTGAAATTAGGAGCTTTACAGACAAAAAAAAACAACAAAAAACAAAAAAAAACTAAGAGAGTTTATTACCACCAAACCAGCAATGCAAGAAATGCTAAAGGGATTGCTGTAAAAAGAAGAAAGAAATAGGAAGGGGAGAAGGAACACAGGCATTAAGAATAAAAATGACAACAAAAAATTACCTATCAATAATAACCCTAAATTTAAGTGGATTAAATACTCCAATCAAAAGGTATAGGGTAGCTGAATAGATAAGAAAACATGATCCATATATCTGCTGTCTACAAGAGACTCACCTTAGAACAAAGGACGCACACAGACTGATAGTGAAGGGATGGAAAAAAAAATTTTTCAGGGGAATGGAAATGAAAAGAAAATGGGGTAGCAATACTTATATCTGGCAAATTAGACCTCAAAGTGAAGGCCATAACAAGAGATAAGAAGATCCATTTTATAATACATTTCATAACAAGAGATAAGATGATCCATTTCATAATACTAATACAGAATATACATTCTTCTCAAGTGCACACGGGGAATTTTAAAAGATACATTACAAATTCATGAAGGTAGAAATCATATCAAGCATCTTCTCAGATCACAATATCATAAAATTATAAATCAACTACAATAAAAACAATGAAAAAAATGAAACACTTGGAAGCTAAATAGCATGTTATTAAACAATGATTGGGTTACCAAAGAGATCAAAGAAAAATATAAAAAGCATTCTGGCAACAAATGACAATGAAAACACAACAATCCAAAATCTATGGGACACAGTGAAAGCAGTCTTGAGAGGGAAGTTCATAGCTCTACAGGCCTACCTCAAAAAACAAGCAAAAATGGTAATAAATTATCTAACCCTACAACTCAAAGATTTACAGAGAGCAACAAGAAAAGCCCAGAGAAAGTGGAAGGAAGGAAGTAATAAAGATCAGAGCAGAGATAAATGATATAGAGACAAAAAAATTACAGATCAATAAAACCAAGAGCTGATTCTTTGAAATAAACAAGATTGATGAACCTCTTGCCAGCCTCACCAAGAAGCAAAGAGATAGGACCCAAATAAAATAATCAGAAATGAAAGAGGTGAAAGAACAACCGACCCCATAGAAATACAAAGGGTTATGAAAAATACTATGAAGAACTCTATTCCAACAAGTTGGACAACCTAAAGGAAATGGGCATATTCTTAGAAAAATACAAACTCCAAAAACTCAATCAGGAAGAATAAAAAATTAATAGACTGATAACTATTGAAGAAATTGAAGCAGTAATAAAAAAATATTCAAGCAAACTAAACCCTGGGTCTGGACAGCTTTACAGGGGAATTCTACCAAGCATTCAAAGAAGAACTAAAACCTATCCTCCTCAGGCTGTTCAAAAAAATTAAAAAGAAATGCACACTTCTAAGCTCTTTCTATGAAGTCATATTACCCTAATTTCAAAACCAGATAAAGACACCACAAAGAAAGAGAACTACAGGCCAATATCCTTGATGAACATAGATGCTACAATCCTCAACAAAATTCTAGCAAATCAGATCCAGCAGTACATTACAAAGATCATACACCATGACCAAGTGGGATTTATTCCTGAGATGCAAGGATGGTACAATATGCACAAATCAATAAATGTGATACATAACATAAACAAATTGAGAGACAAAAATCACATAATCATATCAATTGATGCAGAAAAAATCTTTGGAAAAAATCCAATGCCCTTTCTTGATAATAAACCAAAACAACTCTCAGAAAAGTGGGAATAGATGGATCATAGCTCAACATAATAAAAGCCTTATATGACAAACCTATAGCCATCATCATACTCAATGGGCAAAAACTAAATTCATTTCCTCTAAGAACAGGTACTTGCCACTAAGATGCGCACTTTCACCACTCCTGCTTGATATATTACTGGAAGTGCTAGCCATAGCGATCAGAAGAGAAGAAATAAAAGGCATCCAAATTGAAAAAAATAGTAAAAATCTCATTATTTGCATATGACATGAGACTGTACATAGAAGGCCTCAAAGATTCCATCAAATCCTACCAGACTTAATAAATGAATTTGGAATGTATCAGGATAAAAAATTAACACCCAGAATTATATGGCTTTTATATACACCAACAATGAACCTACAGAAAGATAAATGAAACAACAACAACAACAACAAAACACCATTTACTGCCCCCCCCCCAAAAAAAAAAATTAAGATACCTAAGAATAAACAACTAATGAGGTAAAAGACCTGTACTCAGAAAACTACAGGACATTGAAAAAATCAATAGAGGATTATATAAACAAATGGAATAACATAACTTGTTCATGTATTGGAGGAATTAATATAATTAAAATGTCCATACTACCCAAAGCAATTTATAGATTTAATGCAATCCCCATTAAAATAGCAATGTCATATTTCACAGAACAAACTCTCAAAAAATTCATCTGGAATAAAAAAGACCCAGAATAGCCACAGCATTCCTGAGACAGAAGACCAAAGTTGGGGGGATATAAATACCAGATCTCAAGCTATATTACAAAGCCACAGTTCTCAAAACTGCCTGGTACTGTCACAAGGACAGACATATAGACCAATGGAACAGAACAGAGAACCCAGAGCCATTATGTTCAATTAATATTTGACAAAGGAGGCAAGAGCATACAATGGAGGTAAGACACTCTCTTTAATAAATGGTGTTGGGAAAGTTAGACAGATACATGCAATAAAAGGAAATTATATCACCAACTTACAACATACACACGCCAAAAAAAACCTCAAAATGGATAAAGGACTTAAATGTAAGATGAGAAACCATAAAAATCTTAGAAGACTCTATAGGCAGCAAAATATCAGACATATGTAACAGCAATTTCTTTACAGATACAGCTCCTAGGGCAATGGAGATTAAGGAGAAAATAAACAAATGGGACTACATCAAAATATAAAGCTTCTGCACAGCAAAAGAAACCATCAACAAAACAAGAAAGCCCACTGCATGGGAGAACATTTTGCCAATGCTATTTCAGATAAGTGTTTAATCTGCAACATTGATAGAGATCTTATAAAACTTAACAAAAGTAAGATAAATAATCCAATCAAAATATGGGCAAAGGACCTACATAGCCACTTTTCAAAAGAGGACATGCAGAAGGCCGAGGGACATATGAAAACATGCTTAAAGTCACTAATAATCGAGAGATGCAAATCAAAACAACAATGAGATACCATCTCACACCTGTCAGAATGATATCATCAACAAATCAACAAACAAGTGCTGGAGAGGATGTGGAGAAACAGGAACCCTTGTGCTCTGCTGGTGGGAATGCAGACTGGTGCAGCCACTGTGGAGAACAGTATAGAGTTTCCTCTAAAAGTTAAAAATGGAACTCCCATTTGACCTCTTAATCCCACTTCTAGGACAATATCCCAAGAAACCAGAAACACCAATCAGAAAGGATATATGCATCTCTAGGTTCATAGCAGCAGATTTTACAATAGCTAAGTTTTGGAAACAGCATAAGTACCCATCCATCAGCAGATGAGTGGTTTAAAAACCAATGGCACATCTACACAATGGAATACTATACCATGGTAAAAAAGAAGGAGCTCTTACCATTTGTAATAGCATGGATGGAACTGGAAAGCATTATGCTAAGTTGCGGGGGGGGGGGGGGGACCAGGCCAGCAGGGGAGGGCAGTTAGGGGCAACTAGGCTATCAGGGGATGGAAGTTGGGGTGACCAGGCTGGCAGGAGAGGGCAGTTGGGGGCAGTTGGGAATGTTTAAAGTAAAGTTCTCACTTTAAAAATATTATTTTTTGTTGACAGTATTACAGAGATCTCCTACATCCCCCAAGGTCTTTATTATCCCTGTAAGATTTTTATGGTTTCACTAGAGGCTGGGTGCATGAAATTCAAGCATGGGTGGGGGGTGTCTCAGCCAGACCTGTGCCCTCTAGCAATTTGGGACCCCTTTGGAGATGTCTGACTGTCAGTTTAGGGATCAGGCCTAAACCAGCAGTCAGACATCTCTCACAATCTGGGACCTCTGGTTCCTAACCACTGGCCTGCCTGCCCACCTGATTGCCCAGAATCACTCTCCTGCCTGCCTGCCTGCCTGATTGCCCTTAACCTCTTGACTGTCTGCCTTCCAGATGGCCCCTAACAGGTTTTATATATCTAAGACTATGGTCATACTCATAGAGATAAAGAGAGACAATTTATTGGCTCCTTTCTGATTTACAGATTTTTTAACTTTTTTATTGCCACATTACTCTGACATGAACTTTCAGTTTTGTTAAATAGAAGTAGTCACTGGGGTGCCTTGGTCTTGGTCCTGATGTTAGAAGAATTGTGTTGAAATTTTTTCTATGTAGCATAATGTTACCAGTTTTCTACTGAAATGCAGCATGTATTATGTTGAGGTATACTACTTCTATACCAAATTTATTGAGAAATTTTGTCATAAAGGTATTTTAACATTTTCAATGGCCTTTTTATATCTTTTTATATGACAATATAGTTTTCTCCTTTATTCTATGGATGTGTGTATCCAGTTTACTTATATATAAAGGTTGAACCATCCTTGCATTCTATGACAATATCCCAGTTGATGATGGTAAATGATGCTTTCAAGAAGTTGTTAAGTTTTATCTTATACTACAGGTCCAGTCCACAACATTCCTTCACTGGGAGGGGGTTCCCTCAGCCCCGCCTGCACCCTCTTGCAGTCTGGGGCCCCTTGGGGAATGTCCAACTGCTAGCTTAGGCCCACTGCCGGGTTAGGCTCCTGCCACCTCCAGCGTGAGCCAGGCTTCTCTGCCCTGTGGGAGCACACTGACTATGAGGACTCAGCTCCTGCATTAAGTGTCTGCCCCCTGGTGGTCATTGTGTGTCATAGTGACCGATTGTCCACTGTCTGGTCAATTTACATATTAGGATATTATTATATAGAACTAGTACCCTGCACACGAATCTTTGTTGGGTTCATTTGCATATCACTTCTGATTGGCTGGTGGGCATAGTGGAGGTACAATCAATTAGCATCTTTCTCTTGTATTACTGTAGATTGTTGAGGATTTTAGCATTTATGTTCATCAGGGATATGACCTGTCATTTTTGTTTGTGTACTTATTTTTCTTTGGAAACAGTTGTGTCCAGTTGGGGTGAGCAGTGACCCAGTTACTAGGGCTAATGCTCATCAGCCATTCATCAAACCTCAATAAATGAGTTTGGAGGTTTACCCTCTTTTTCAACTCTTGGAAGTGTTTGAGAAGAACTGATTGAGAAGATACTGTTTTTTCTTTGAAATTTGATAGAATTCACCCTTGAATCCATGTGTCATGGACTTTTCCTTTGCTGAGAGGCTTTGGTTATTACTTCAATTATTTTTTAAATTTATACCCATCTGCAAAGTCAGGGGCAAATTTCTAAATGAAGCAACAAATAAGTGGACTGATAAACACAACTGTTGAACTTCACAGGGAGTAGGCAGCACTTGCACATATGTGGAGCTGAGCAGTGACAGCCTAACTGGCATCCTAATTCTGCATCCCACAGGTAGATCTGAGCAACATGAACTGACAGGGGAGCACGTCAAAGTCCCCACCCAGGGAAAGAATTGCCTTTATAAACTGCAGTCCCAGGCTTCTCTCTGTGGCTCTGTGGTGGGCAGGACCAGCTCCTTCCTGAGAATCACCAGTCAAACACGTGTCTGCTTTCAACCTTGAAGAAGGAAGGATTTTTTTTTTTTTTTAAGAATCATACAAAGTTATTGAACTGAAGGTTTCTGTGCGTGGAGAGAAACCAATGGAAATGGAAACAAGTCTTCTCACTACATTTAACAATTCCTCCTGTGAATGTTGTACTACACTCAGCCAGCAGGACACCTCACAGAACTAAGGGGCAGTGAATTTGGGTCAGTGTGGACATTATAGTTGTTTGCAGACCACATATTTATTTCATGTGCCATCCAAGAAATGAAATAAAACCATGTTATCTTGTATAGAATTCATAGAGTGTGTTGTCCTGAGAATGCACCCTCCTTCCCTCCAATACCAGGAGCACAGGGAACAGGTCCCAGCTGATGCTCCCTGAAATCCATCATGGATTTGGCTGAAGACACAGCTGTGAATGACTCCCAGACCACAGCTGAGCTCAGCGGTGCTACTAAAGCAGGGTCGTTGCTGGGAGACTCAGGCATCATCAGAAGGAAAGTTCTGGCAGAAGACATCTCCCACAGACTTGCTGGGCCTTCCTGGAATGCAGGGAGGTTCACACAAGTTCCACATTGCCTGGCAGAGTTTGATGTGTGCTAACCATTTCCCCAGGCTCACCAACCCCTTTGCATTGTTCTTCCTCCAAATGAAAAATGCCTCCTGTGTTGCATGTGAGAAAGTCCCTACTAATTTAATAAAACTGTTATAATACAAAGCCATCAGGGGTAGTTACAGGACCATAGGTCTAGGGAAAAGCTGGAAGAAGCTGTTATATGGAGAGGAAGCCCAGGACTCTCAGAGGAAACAGCCATAAACACCACCTGCAACTGCTCTGTGGAACTGGGTGAGGGAAGGAAGCTGGACTGATTTGAGTCATATGACAGAGATATGTCTGATTTTCATGGACAGAGAGATACTGGAAATAAGAGTTTAAAGTCTCCTCCAGTGAAGGCCCACAGGAAAATGCAGGTCCTGAAAGAATCAGCTTGTATCATCGTAGGAAATACCTGAAAATTAGAAACAGATGTTTGTGAGAAGTAGAAACATTAAAGATCATGCAGGCAGGAATCAAGAGAAATAAGGAACGTGTCACTGCAGACTGCTGGGAAGGGGATCCTTGTTTCCCACATGCACATCTCACAGTGTCTCTGTTCTAGAAGGTAACACCTTCCGAGGTCCAGGATATCAGTACATAGACACCTTTGGGATCATTACTGATAATATTCTCACCGTTAGTCATCCAAGCTACATAATTCATTGGGGTTCCAATTGTGAAATCTGTCAACTCGTACCTGGAAGGGTGGACACCCCTCACTGGAGGAACCATGGAGATGGTGTGTCTCTATTAGGAGCCAAAATGTCATTAGATGAAATCCTTGTTTCAGTGTGTAGTCATCGTCCTTTTTTATGTGTGTGTGATTTAAAAAAATACACACTCACTCTGTATTTGAAGTGTTACATAAGTCTCCCCTTCCCACATCGTGCATTGTCTTATCATCATTATCATCATCACCATCACCACCATTTGTGTACTTATAATCCTTCTTCCATTGTCTATAGACAAGGTGGTTGTCCACATAGAATGACATTTATAGGAAAAGAAAGCAGGTGTCTTCTCTTTAGATGTCATTAATAAATGAAACCCCAAAAGCCCAACCCTAAGGTGACACAAGTCCTCTATAAACTGGGGACTTTGGATAAAGTACAGATTCCCACAAAGACATTGGACCACAACTTCTGTCCAATTCTACTATCAGCATCACTACCTCTATCACCATCACCACCTTCCTCACCACCACCATCATCATCATTGTCACCATCCTCATCCTCATCCTCATTTGCTTACTTATAATTCTTCTTCCCATTATCTGTAGACCTGTTTTTTGAACACACATAATGACACAATCTCAATTTTTGCACATTTTCAGTAAAATAGGTAGCCATACTCTATCTTATTATTTGTTTGACTGCTGACAACTAATGGCTTATTCTTCCTTCTTCTCCATTTGCCTAACAGCAGAAATCAGATAAGAAATATGGTTTTGAATTCAGATGTCATTGGGAGATTGAAACCACACAAGCCCCTGTAAACAGAATTCCTCCCCATGTCCTACCACCTCGACAACATAAAAGCCCTAAGCCAGTCTCCTTTCCTGTCTCCATGAAAGCATGTCTGACTTTCCTGGCCTCCCAGAGATTTCAACTATGTACTTAGCAAGCATTCCATGCCCCTTGGTGTGTGTGTTTGTCATCAGCCTGGACATCAATACCAAACTGGTGGGGATCCTTCTGTCTCTGCATGGTGTCACCTACCTATGAGCATGATGACAAGTCAATGACCTTCACCACCTTTCTTCTCTAACTTTGGAGTCACATTCCTCTGGTGCTCACTGTCCAACACAATCCTGTCCAGCTCCTGGCTGATCGGGACCCTGAGATGTGTGGAGTTGAGCTGGACTGTTGAATCACCAGGTTCTCTGGTTGTATTTAGGCGACTTGGGTCAGGACATTTGATCATTAACTGGTACTTGGCACAAGAGTGTCTGAAAGAGGCTCTCTGCCTTTTGTCCACATGAGAAGGTTGTCTCTCTTTACAACAGACTTTCTAACTCAGAGATTTCAGAAGTAAGTGCAGAGTCAGAAATCCAGACAGGTTACCTGAAGGGAACTGACATGAAGAGGAAACCACACAGGATACCAGCCCAAACCACTA
Source organism: Eptesicus fuscus (assembly GCF_027574615.1). Lineage (NCBI taxonomy): Eukaryota > Metazoa > Chordata > Mammalia > Chiroptera > Vespertilionidae > Eptesicus > Eptesicus fuscus. The sequence goes on from NC_072496.1 coordinate 17,334,177, forward strand.
ACTGCACCTGCTGCTGGAATGGTCCTTGTGTTCAAGGACCCTGAGCGCCCCCTGGGGGACACAGCATTTTCTGCAGGGGGGTTTGTGTCTGGGCACACACTGACTTCCCCTCACTGTGTCTCTTGCACAGTAATACATGGCCGTTTCCTCAGTTCTCAGGCTGCTCATTTGCAGGTAGGCAGTGCTTTTGGAATCGTCTCTTGAGATAGTGAATCTGCCTTTCACAGATGCAGCATATTCTGTGGTGTGACCGTTGGCTTTGTTTCTTATGAAACCTACCCACTCCAATCTCTTTCCTGGGGTCTGCCGGATCCAGTAGATATAATAGTCACTGAATGTGAATCCTGAGCCTTTGCAGGAGAGTCTCAGAGACCCCCCAGGCTTCACCAAGCCTCCCCCAGACTCTACCAGCTGCACCTCACACTGGACACCTGCAGACAAGAGAGTTGTCGTTAGGAGCAGGCGCACACACACACACACACACACACACACACTCACAAGGCCCAGCTTCTCCATAAAGTTACCATGTAGGAGCATCAAAGCAAGAGCCCAGCTCAGCCCACACATCATGGTGCTTCCTCTGGGTTGAAGCCTGGAACGAATGGAGACTGTAGGCCCCAGGGGTGAGGCTGCTCTCCCAGAGGTGCAGGGACAGGGGCTGGGCCAGGCTTATTAGCAGAAATAACTCCCCCATTTGCATGGCTCCTCCTCTTAGGGACAGAGGAGTGGAGTCCCTGGGGGACAGCCCCCATTGTCCTCAGAAGGACAAGCATCTCCTGTGAGCTCTGAGATGTTCATGAGGGGTAGCTGGTCTGTGTGCTGCAGTGTGGCTGTTGTTAATACCACCATCATCATTACACCCTAGATAATTTACAATCATATCCCACCCACAGGACCAGCATTTTCCAGCTCAGAGTAAATTTTTCCTGTGTCCTTGTCCACTTGTCGATACCCAGAGAGAGCTTCCTCCCCACATCCAACTCCCAGGGCTGGGGTCCTGCAAGGCTGCTCTTCTGTGCTTTCCAGACATAACCACTGCCCATGCCCTTCTGTGGCTGCAGGTCCATCAGAGCAGAGAGAGAGAGAGAGAGAGAGAGAGAGAGAGAGAGAGAGAGAAAGGAAGGAGCATGCACACGTAAAGCCTTTTGTCTGCCCCAGACACTCCCTGGGATCAGCCTCTTCACCCCTCCTCCCCCCAATGGCTGACCAACTTTTACAGCAAGTGACTCAGCTGGGGGCCTACATCACAGGAATCATTCAAGGAACCTTCTGTAGGGAGCCACTAGGATTCAAGTACCCCACTGTCATTATTACAAACAATCTCTGGAAAGTTTGAGAGAATGACATCCTTAAGTTAAATGATCAAACCTAAGTGCACCCTTAAAGCCCTTTTACCAAAGGTCCTCTCACATAGCCTTGGTGTCCATGGCATCAGGAGGACATCAACCTTCTCCCTGTGACTTGGTGACTGGGAGGACCAGGCACTTACAGATTTCACCTCCAGTGACCCTCTGCCTTGCTTCATGCTGATATGGGAGGTACTGAAAGGGCTCATGCCTTTCCCCAGCTCTAACACTGCCTTTCCATCTCAGCTGTTTCAGAGCCTCCCTTTACCTTCCACCAAGAGACTCTGTCTGTTGAAGGAAATATCAGAGAAACACTGTCCTTGCCCATCTCTGGGGGGAAACACAGGATATACTTTGAACAACCAATGCAGCAGTGAAACTCCAGGTTCCTTCCTGGTGGTCATGTGACACCACACTCTCCATCTTTCCAGGGGCTGTGACACAGTCCAAAGAGTGGGGGATTCACTGGTGAGGAGGCTGGGAAATCCAAGCCTGGATCCTGGCAGGTTGGGTTTCTGGTAAGGGCCCGCATCCTGGTGGCTGATTTTTCTCTGTAATCTCAGAGGTGGAAGGACCAAGGGAGCTTCCCCAGCCCTCTATTTTAAGGGAACTAATCCCACTCATGAGAACTCCACCCTCAAGTCCTGAGTAGGTCCCAGGCCCCACCTCCTAACATCATCTCCTTGAGCATTAGGTTTTTTGTTTTTTTTTTTAAATGAATTTTTATTGTTCAGATTACAATTGTTTCTCCTTTTTCCCCACATATCTCCCCACCACCCAGTTCCTACCCCCCTCTACCCTTACCTCCCCCCCCCGCTGTCCTTATCCATAGGTGTATGACTTTTTTCCAGTCTCTTCCCATACTCCCCACACAGACACCCCTTTCCCCCTGAGAATTATCAATCCACTCCCATTCTATGCCTGATTCTATTAAGTTCACCAGTTTATTCTGTTCCTCAGATTTTTAATTCACTTGACTTTTAGATTCACTTGTTGATAGATATGTATTTGTTGTTCATAATTTTTATCTTTCTTCTTCTTTTTCCTCTTTTTAAAGAATACCTTTCAGCATTGCATATAATGCTGGTTTGGTGGTGATGAACTCCTTTAGCTTTTTCTTATCTGTGAAGCTCTTTACCTGCCCTTCAATTCTGAATGATAACTTTGCTGGGTAGAGTAGTCTTGGTTGTAGGTTCCTGCTATTCATCACTTTGAATATTTCTTGCCACTCCCGTCTGGCCTGCATGGTTTCTGTTGAGAAATTAGCTGATAATCGTATGGGAGCTCCCTTGTAGGTAACTAACTGTTTTTCTCTTGCTGCTTGTAAGATTCTCTCTTTGTCTTTTGCTCTTGGCATTTTAATTATGATGTGTCTTGGTGTGGTCCTCTTTGGATTCCTTTTGTTTGGGGTTCTGTGTGCTTCCTGGACTTGTAAGTCTATTTCTTTCATCAGGTGGGGGAAGTTTTCATTCATTATTTCTTCAAATAGGTTTTCAGCATCTTGCTCTCTCTCTTCTTCTGGTACCCCCATAATTCTGATGTTGGTTCGCTTGAAGTTGTCCCAGAGGCTTCTTACACTATCTTCAACTTTCTGAATTCTCTTCTCTTCATGCTTCTCTGGAGGAGTGTCCTTGGCCTCTTTGTATTCCAAATCTTTGAGTTGATTCTTGCAATCTTCTAGTCTGCTTTTGGGTCTCTGTATAATATTTTTTATCTCAGTCAGTGTATGTTTAATTTCTAGTTGGTCCTCATTGAATTTATCGGCCTTTTCTATGAAATTCTTGAAAAACCTTATAACCGTGGTTTTGAACTCTATGTCCAGTCGCTTGTTCTCCTCCATTTCTTTGGTTTGTGATCTGTTTCCTCGCCTTCTCATATTCTCTGCTTCCCTAAGTTGGTAGGATAGTTTTGTGTACAAGGTGTCCTATTGGTTCAACGGGTCAGCCTCCCAGTTACTTGAGGTGGACACTCTTGGTGTACCCTTGTGTACTGTGTGTCCCCCAGCAGGAGCTACAGCAAGGGCTAGTTTTCTCCTCCTTTGCTTGGGCGGTTTTGGAGCAGTCTGACTGGAGCTGCAGTTAATTTGGTTGAGCTGCCCCAGAACAGGCCATTTATATGCAAAAGCCACTGAGTGGAGCCTGGGTGGGGCGGGGTCTCAGGGCGTCACTAGGCTGGGGCGTGGCCAACAGCAATGGCTGCCGTCAGCTGTCTCTGCCTTTCCACTTTTCCAAGTCCCTGCGCCCTGCGCTCCAGCGCAGTAAACAATGATTGCTGAGCGCACCTCTGCAAAAAAGTCACTCTCACTTTCCGACCCGATGGCCAAGAGTCCAGCTTCTCCCCGTAGGTGTCTGGGTTCCCCGAGTGTCCCCAGAAACTGGATTTCAGAGTGATCGAGAGCTTGTCTCCCTGCAGGTTGAAGAAAAGCCGCGCACCCAGCCGCCCGCCGCTGGCCCGATTCGCGTGCCTCCGTACCTCAGCTTTTCAGCGATTGTGTTCCTTTCTCTTCTTAGTTGTAAATCTTCTACTCAGCCAGCTTTCCTGTGGTTCTGGGTGGTAGACGTTTTTGTCTTTTAGTTGTATTTTTGAAATTGTTGTGTGAGGCAGCAGATTAGTTGTTTAACTATGCCGCCATCTTGGTTCCCCCCGAGCATTAGGTTTTAATGTGTGAGTATTTTCGGGACACATGCATTGTCTGTAGCAGCAACTAAAGAATCCAATCATGACCCTACCCAGTGGGAGGATGCTCCAATAGAGCTCCCCCACCTGAGGATGCTCGTCATCCTGAGGGAGCTCCTGGTCTGTGGAGCAGAAAGCTGACCCAAGTCCTTCAGAACAAGCTGATGACCTTTCACAGTCGGCAGTGTCCACCCTTGACCTTGACCTGAGGCCTCTGGGTAATCCTGTTATTGTGTCTTATCAATGCTCACAGGTGCTCATTATTCTGCTGTTTGAAGATCTGGAACTGTTTTCTACCCACAATGGTCCATAGCTCCTTGTGTTCACTCAGATTTTATATGTGTTAGTGGAATAAGCAGTCAGTGTTTAATATTAAAAAATCTTTATTGTTCAGAATATTACAGATGTCCCTCTTTTTCGCTCCATTCCCCCTTTCTACCCAGTTCATGCCCCACCCCAGGCCTTCTCTTCCCTACTATTTATGTTCATAGGTAAGATCTTTGGTTAAACTCTTTACACTCTCTCTCCCCACGTCCCTCTGAGATTCTTCAGTCTGCTCCATGCTTTCATGCCTCTGATTCTATTCTATTCAGCAGTTTACTTTATTCATTAGATTCTTATTTATTTATTTTGATTTTATGATTTAATTGTTGATAGATATGCATTTGTTGCCATTTATTGATCATATTTCTATCTCTCCATCTTCTTTTACTTGTTTCTTTCTCCTTCTCCTCCTTCTCCTCCTCCTCCTCCTCCTCCTCCTCCTCCTCCTCCTCCTCATTCTCTCCCTCCTCCTCCTACTTCTCTTGTCAAAGAATACTAGTCAACATTTCATATAATACTGGTTTGCTGGTGATGAACTCCTTTAGTTTTTTTATTTTTATTTTTTTGTGAAGCTCTTTATCTGGCCCTCACATCTAAATGAGAGCTGTGATGAGTAGAATAATCTAGGTTGTAGGTCCTTATCATTCATCAGTTTGAATATTTCTTGCCACTCACTTTTCTCCTGCAAAGTTCCTGTTGAGAAATCAGCTGACAGTCTGCTTTTGTCTTGTGCTTTTAGGAGTCTCTATTTGTCTTTACCTCTGATTTGATTCCTGGAATCCTCTACTCTACTGTTGAATCCATGTAAATTATTCTGTATTTCAGTTATTGTATGCTTAATTTCTGACTCTTCCTTTTCCATGTCTTTGACATGCTTACAAAGATCCTTAAAAGTCTCATGAAGATTCCTGAGTAACCTTAAAACAATGGTTTTGAACTCTGTATCCAGTAGTTTGCCTGCTTCCATTTTTTTCACTTGTGACATGTGTCTTTGTCTCAGCACTTGGCTGTTTCCCTGAATTTGTTTCTATGCATTGAGTAGAGCTTCTATGTCTCCTGGAGTTGGTAGAGTGGCCTTGTTAGGTGTCCTTTAGAGACCAGTGGTTCAGCCTCCCCAGTCACCTGAGTTCTGTGGGCTGTGTGCATAGTCTTGTATTTGAGCTTTGATTGCTGCTGGTGTTACTTGGAGGAATTGACCTCCATGCCAACTGGTTGTGGGGATCAGCAGTGACTACAGTGGGAGAGCTGCTGTGCAGGAGTCAGTCCTGCTCTTCCTCTGTCTCTTTCTTCAACATCCTGTAGTTTTCTGAGTACAAGTCTTTTAACTCCTAGGTTAAGTTTATTCATAAGTATTTTAATTTCTTTGTTGCAATGGTAAATGTATTGTTTCTTTAGTGTCTTTTTCAGAGGATTCATTATTGTTGTATAGATATACCATCAAATTTTGGGTGTTAATTTTGTATCCTACTGCATTGTCGAATTTTTTATTAAATATAGTAGTTTTTGGTGGAGTCTTTAGGATTTTCTATGTATAATATCAAATCATCTGCAAATAATGAGAATTTTACTTCCTCCTTTACAATTTGGATGGCTTTTATTTCTTCTGGTCTGATCGCTGTGGCTTGGACAACCTGTTTCATATTGAATAAGTGTGGTGAATGCAGACAACCCTGTCTTGCTCCTGTTCTTAGGGGAAATGGTTTTAGCTTTTGTTCATTGAGTATGATGTTCACTGTAGGTTTGTCATATATAGTCTTTATCATGTTGAGATATGCTCCCTCATTTCCCACTTTGCTGAGAGAAATTTGGAAAAATGGGTGTTGGATTTTGTCGAATGCTTTTCTGTATCTATTAATACATTGTGTTATTTTTGTCTTTCAGTTTGTTTACATGATATATCATACTTATTGATGCGTGAATATTATACGAGCCTTTCATCCCAGGAATAAATTCCATTTGCTCATGGTGTATGATCACTTTAATATATTGCTGGAGATGATTTGCTAATATTTTGTTGGGGATCTTATCATGTATGTTCATCAGGAATATTGGCCTGTAATTCTCTTTCTTTCTAGTGTCTTTCTCTGGTTTTGAAATTTGGATAATGCTGGCCTCATAAAAAGACCTTGGATGTATTCCTTCCTCTTGCAATTTTTTTAACAGTTTGAGAAGTATAGGTGTAAGCTCTTCTTTGAATGCTTGTTAATGTCTTTAGGGTTTTCTATGTACAGGTCCGGGATTTGTTTGCTGGAAGATTTTGGATTAATCCTTCTATTCCATCAGTTCTTACTGACCTATTCAGATTTTCTGACTCATCTTGATTCAGTTTTTGAAGATTGTGTTTTTCTAAGAACTTCTCCATTTCATAGTTCCTGGTATTTTTTTTTCTCTTATAATCCTTTGCATTTCTGTAGTGTCAGTTGCTACTTCTCCACATTCATGTCTGATTTCATTTATGTGGGGTCTATCTCTTTATTTCTTGATGAATCTGGCTAAAAGTTCATCAATTTTGTTTATCTTTGCAAAGAACAAGAGCTAGGTTTCACCAAGTCCTAATCTTTGTTGGAGGATGTGTGTCCCCTGCCAGGTCCCTGATTTCTGTGAAGATAGAGCTCCTACTACTGAGGAACCAGCTTCCACAGGAAAAGCTCCTCATTGGGAGCCTAACTTTGGGTGACATGGGGCCACCTGGACCAGCTCTGGGCTTTGATACCTGAATGTCTTCTTCCTGGATCAGCATGTCTCCAAAATGCTGCCCCTAGTGGGGTAATAAGCCCATCCCTGTGCCAGCCCCTTATAATTCAGATACACTGAAGCCATAGAATAACCCCTGTGTGTGGTTCTCATGTATCATTGAGTTTGGTAAATGTTCTGATAGAGCAGGATGTTCACAGTCACCTCAGCAGTCGTGTCCAACTTTCAGTTTGGATTGTTTGTATGAAGAGAGAAAGCACCAGGCCTCAGAGGAAATCCCTGCACAGCTCCCTCTCACCTCCTCCTGGGGCAGCAGCCTGTGCTCCTGGTCCATGAGCGCCCCCTGCTGCCCAGCCTTGGCTCTGCAGGGGAGAGTTCTGTCTGGGCTCACAGGGCATTGGACTCTCAGCAGCTCTAGTCCAGTAGTGAAGGCTGTGCCCTGACGTAAGATTGCTCCCTCATGATTTTGACATTTCTGGACAGAGTGTAATGGCCTTACTGAGCCCCAATGGGTTTTCATGGAGATGCCAAATTAGGGCTTTAGAAAGCCAGCAGGAGCCCTTCCCTGAAGTTGCCAGATGCACAAACACAGCCAACCCTCCCCTCATCCAAAAGCTCCTGTGGGCTCTGTGGCCTCTTATGTCCTCAGGTTCCTCTTATTGAAGGTCCTATCTGCACATCCCATTGTGTGACCAAATCCCACTGAACTTCTATTTAATAAAGCACACACACACACACACACACGCACACACACACACACTGATGATTGGCTCTTCTATGAAATCTACATTTGCCCCTCTTCCCTGTACATAGCACACGGGCAGGGACCAAACGTGGATTCTAGGCCTGGGTGTGATCATCTCTGGAAGCCAATCAAATGCACTCACCATACAAACACAGACTTTGAAGAGCAGGCACCCGTGTGCCCATGTTCTTGCAGGTTCTGTATACCCAGATGCAGGTGGAACAGGTCAGGCTTGCTCCAGGGAGAGTCAGAGGTGGGGTTGGGTCACTCTTTGAATGCAGGTGCATTGCTGGGAGTCTCCTGTAAACCCCCCTCAGGAAGCAGGGAACATACCTCAGCACTGGGAGGGGAGGAGGCAGCAGCATTGTCAGCTGTCAGGTCACTTGGTGGGCGGGGCCACAATGTTCAGGTGAGTACCTGCTCCTGGTCACAGTCATTCTGGGACCTCCCCTCCTAGCATCCACCTGAGACCCTGGGAGAAAAGGAATCTGGAGGCTGGTTTTCTGGTAAGGGGCCTGTGAGCTCATGATGGATGGAAGATAAGGTGCAGAGCAGTTGTATCTTGTACTAAATCACTTACCTGATATTTACCTAATAATGAGATATCAGAAGAAAGGACTTGTGAACCCCCCTGGAGAGACCTGACCTTGTGTTTTTTTATGAAAGGCCAAGGAGAAACCAAGATGGCGGCAAAGGTAAACACCTAAACTGCTGCCTTGCACAACAGTTTCAAAACTACAACTAAAAGACAAAACGTCTATCACCCAGAACCATGGGAAAGCTGTCTGAGTGGAAGTTCTACAACTAGAAGGAAAAATAAAGGAGCATTGAGATGTGCACAAGCGCTGAAAAGCTGAGGTATGGAGGCACACGAACTGGGCTGGCGGCGGGAGTTGCTTTTTTCAACAAGAAGGGAGACAAGCTCCCGATTACTCTGAAATCCAGTTTCTGGGGAGATGCTGGGGACCCAAACTCCTACAGGGAGTAGCTGGACTGTCTGCCATCAGGTCAGAAAGTGCGGGTGGCTTGCTTGCAGAGCTGCACACAGGAATCATTGTTTACTTCACTGGGGCGCGAGAAGCAGGGATGCAGAAACTCGGAGACACAGAGAGGGCTGACTGGCAGCCATCACTGTTTGCCACGCCCTAGCCTAGTGAATCCCTGAGACCCAACCCTGCACAATTTACAAACCCACCCAAGCCCCCCTTGCAGTGACTTTTGCATATTAACGGCCTCCCCTATCACAGCTTAACCTAACAAACTGCAGCTCCGGTCAGACAGCTCCAAAACCTCCAAACCCCAAGCAAAGAGGAGAAAACTGTAGTTCTCACTGTAGCTCCTGCTGGGTGGCCTCAGACAGTAGCTGACCTGAAACCCATTGGAGATCCAGAAGCCAGTGTACCTAGTGGTCAGTGTGAAATGACACCAGATTTCAACTCCTCACATCCATAAGTGACACATTCAAGAGGCAGACTCAGTGAGTACCAAAGCCCCACTGAAGCAAGGCCTGCCCCATAAGCGTGTCTCCAGTGCAGCAGTTCTTCGATTATAGACATAGCAGGTCCTCACAGCCAATTGGCCTGGAGGTCAATTCCTCCCAGTGTACCAACAGCAATCAAGGCTAAACTACACCAAGACTTTGCACTCAGCCCACAAAGGAGTGCACCAAGAACATCCACCTCAGGTGATTTGGGAGGCTGAGCCACTGACCCCTATAGGTCACCTACCACACAAAGCCACTCCATAAACACAGGGAAGCAGCCAAAATGTGGAGACAAAGAAACATGTCACGAATGAAAGAAATTGAGGAAAGAAAACGACTGGACATAGAGTTCAAAACCACATTTATAAAGTTACTCAAGAATCTTCTAAAACCACCAAGAAACTTGATGAGACTTATGAGGAGCTTAGTGAGACCTTCAAGGACCTTAATGAGAATGCCAAAAAAATGGAAAAGGATGAGTCAGAAATTAAGTATACACTGTCTGAAATAAAGAATATACAGAAATTTAACTGTAGATCAAAGGTCACTAAGAATCAAACCAAAGATCTGAAATATGAGGAAACAAAAAACACCCAACCAGAAAAACCATAAGAAAAAAGAATCCAAAAATATGAATATAGTGTAAGGACCCTCTGGGACAACAAAGTGCCAGAAGAAGAGAGAGAGCAAAATATTGAAAACCTATTAGAATAAATAATGACAGAAAACTTTCCCTAGCTGGTGAAAGAAATAGACTTACAAGTCCAGGAAGCACAGAAAACCCCAAACAAGAGGAATCCAAAGAGGACCACACCAAGACGCATCATAATTAAATTGCCAAGATCAAAAGACATAGAGAGAATCTTGAAAGCAGCGAGAGAAAACAGTTAGTTACCTACAAGGGAGTACCCATATGACTGTCAGCTGATTTCTCAACAGAAACTATGAAGGCCAGAAGGAGTGGCAAAAAATATTCAAAGTGATGAACAGCAAGAACCTAGAACCGAGATTACTCTACCCAGCAAAGCTATCATTCAGAATTGAAGGTCAGACAAAGAGCTTCACAGACAAGAAAAAGCTAAAGGAGTTCATCACCACCAAACCAGAATTACATGAAATGCTGAAGGGTATTCTTTAAGAAGAGGAAGAAGAAAAAAAACAAGGTAAAGTTAAAAATTATCAACAACAAAATGACAACAAATACATACCTACCAACAAGTGAATCTAAAAATCAAGTGAATAAAAAAATCTGATTAACAGAATGGACTGATAAATATAACAGAATCAGGGACATAGAAAGGGATTGGACTGACAATTCTCAGGGGGAAAGGAGTCTGAGGGGTGCAGGAAGAGATTGGACAAAAATCTTACACCTATGGATGAAGACAGTGGCGGGGGGGTAAGGGTATCGGGTGGGGTGGGGAATCAGGTGGAGGGGAACTATGGGGGGGGGAAAGAGGAACCCCTATAATAATCTGAACAATAAAGATTTATTAAAAAATAAAATAAAGGCCAAGGTGAAACTGCAATTATTCCCTGAGTTCACACCTCGCAGCTCACGGAGCAATTCAGAGTCCCCACCTTTCAGAACTGCTCCAGTGCAGGACGTCAAACTCAGGATGCTCAGAACCCTTTAGAAGATGCAATTCTGAAAGCAGAAGTTGACCCCTGACCTTCTGTAAAAGGGGAGGATCAGGCAGTGGAATCTTCACTCAGTGTGAGAACCAGACCCCACTCTCACTCCTGCTTTATGCCTATTGACTTGCCCATCATCACTGGTTGCTGTCCAATCCAAATACATGACTCCCTCCCTTTCCCTTATTATTGCAATTGTTAGGTGGACACAGGAGTCTGACCCAAGGTTTGGTGCTGATATCTGGCAGTTTGAAGTCTCACCCTCCCTCCTCCACTTATGCCCACATCTGGACACGTGGGTGAGCCAGCCAGGTGGTCTCTCCTCTTCACTGGAGGGAGTTCATCCACTCCAGACCCTGCCCAGCACAGGAACACCCATTGTCCTCACTCCCTGACACAGCTCACCCTGATCCAGTCCTCCCAGCTCCCTGAGGCCAATGCACCTGCTGGAGAGGGCTCCCTGCCTCCCTAGATCGAGGTTATGTCAGAGCTGCACGTTATTTCATCTCTAGTGTGTGGGCATCCTCAGACTCAGCCTCTGAAGCTGCTCTGGGTGGAGCCCTGCTGTCCTTGCAAGAGTCCAAAGCCATCATCTCTGCATGAAGGGGGCTGGGCAATGGCCACCCGATGGCCTCTCTTCTCCATCAGGACTGACAGCTCTTTGCTGCTGAGCTGTCTGTGCCCCGGTCATGACTCTGGAGAAGGTCCAGGAGCCAATGTCACATGAAGAGGAAACCCAGCTTCCAACAGAGTCTGGGCTGAGCCTCCCTCTGCACCTGCTCCTGGGGCTGCTCTCTTTGCTGTGGGTTCTTAGCGCCCTCTGGTGTCCCCAGCACGTCCTGTAGCCCAGCTCTGCTGTCTCCCTCAGGTAGTTTTGTGTCTGGGCTCACACTGACTTCCCCTCACTGTGTCTTGCACAGTTATACATGGCAGTGTCCTCGGTGGTTCTGGAGCTCAGCTGCAGGGAGAACTGGTTCCTGGAAGTGTCTCTGGAGATGGAGGTTTGGTTCTTGAGGGAGGGCCTGTAGTAAGTGTTCCCATCATAACATGTGCACCCCATCCACTCCAGCAACTTACTGGGGCCTGGCAGATCCGGCTCCAGCAACAACTGATGATGGAGGAACCAGAAACAATGCAGGTGAAGGAGAGGGTTTGTGAGGGCTTCACCAGTCCTGGACCTGACTCCTGCAGCTGCATCTGGGACAGGACACCTGGGGACAAGGAGCATCAGTCCCTGTCTGTCACCGTCAGACACAGCCATTCCGTGACCCCTGTCTGACTCCTGAGACCCTCACCTTGGGGGACTGTCACATGACCTTGTCCCTTTGGTGTACTTCCTGCCCCTCCAAACCACCAGGTCACTGTCCCTGGAAGACCTCATGTGGGATCTCTTTTCAGGATCTAACATCAGCATCTTGGAAATTCTCATAACAACCCATCCAATAGCCATAGCACACCCATGGTGCAGGGTGAGTTCTGGTCAGGAGAGATTTCTCCTCTCCCTGGGAGCCTGCACCTGAATCAGCTAATTCCCTTTCAATGGCTGGAGGGGAGCCCATTGGATGGGGCCATGGTGGCAGGTGGGTGTGGTGTCAGTTCCCTACAAGCTCAGCTCCTCAGAGGGAGGGGCTGAGGCAGCCTCCATGGCCCAACCTGGGGAAGCCCTGATATGAGTGGAGAAGGCACTGGGAACACTGGAGCAGTATTGGAAGAGCAAGTCAGACTACTGAACTCTGACTTTCCTGACCTCTGTCCCCACAGATAAGCCCTCCCTTGCTGGGGCTGGGACTCACTCTAAATACTAATGCATTAAATTGGAGTTTATAATAGAACTAGAGTCCCGGTGCATGAAATCGTGCACTGGGGGAGGTGTCCTTCAGTCCAACCTGCACCCTCTCCAATCTGAGATGCTGGCTCCCAACCACTTGCCGGCCTGCCAGCCTGATTGCCCCTAACTGCTTCTGCCTGCCAGCCTCATCACCCCATAACAACTCCCCTTCCAGCCTGATTGAAGCCTAACTGCTCCCCTGACTGCTTGATCGCCCCCAACTTCTCTCCCCTGCTGGCCTGGTCACCCCTAACTGTCCTCCCCTAAGACCCAGTTGCCCACAACTGCCCTTCCCTGCTGGCTGTCTGTGGCAGCCATCTTGTGACCACATGGGGGTGGCCATCTTTAACCACATGAGGGCGGTTATCATGTAGGAAGACTTGGTGGTAAATTTGCATATTAACTCTTTATTATATAGGATTACTTAAGAATATTGCCACCATGTTTAATTTGATTAAGCTCCTAGGAAAGTCAGCATTGAATATAGTCAAATATAAAGGAACCAGGAGAAGGACATGATAAAGATAGAAAGTGGAGATTCCTCAGAAAGAGAACATGAGAACTTAATTGCAGAAGTTGAAAGTTATCAGTGGGGACAAAAGCTTGAGGAAGCTGTGCAGAACGAGACACTAAGCCATAGTGGGACTGTCTCCCATTGAATTGAGATATGCTTGTTTACGGAAGGTCTGTAATGGGACCAGACTAGGACTGACAATTCTAGTCTCAGTAGATTTGCCAAGACACAGAATCATCCTTTCAAATGGGAGAACCAAGAGTTTTTCTCATTTGAAACACAGTCCTCATCTTCCTGTGACACTGGCTATTTGTCTTGGTTTTCATAAATGTGTTTCCATCATGGAGTCATCTATCCATCCTCATTTAGGTCTATTCTGTAATGTTGGCCTCGCAGATATTGATTGAATATGTGGGCTGTGGTCACTGGGGACAGTGGTGGCATTGGGAGTGACCAGCCGGCCAGCCTATTCTGGGACTGTCACCTGCTCCAGCACCCAGGTGACTGTTCATCATGGTGCTCTAGCTGGCGGGACCGCCAAGATGATGGTGACCCCAGATGTGTGACTGTAAGAGGGGCCGTGGGGTCAGCATCCCACCGGACTCATGCATGAACCAGCTTGACCTGACATCAGGGCCCACGGGACCTAAACTCACAGCTGATAACATACAGACCCTGATGAGGGGATTAGAGACAGGGCACAGGATGGGAGAATATACATACCTAGATATGAGCCCTGCTGGCAGATTGAACCCACAAGCTTCCGTTTATGGGACAAAACTCCATCCAATGGAGCCACCTGGCCAGGGAAACAGGCATGTATTTTTGTATGAACATAAAGATTCATTCTTCTGCCTTTGCTGGTTTGGCTCAGTGCATAGAGTGTCAGCCGGGTTCCATTCTGGTCAAGGGCACGTACTTCGGTTGCAGGCTCCTCCCCGGCCCTAGCCCTGGGCAGGGCATGTGCAGAAGGCAACCCGTCAATGTGTTTCTTTCACATCTATGTTTCTCTCTGTCTTTCCCTCTCTTCCAGTCTCTCTAAAACAAACAAACAAACAAAAAATATTCATTCTTCTGGAGCAAACACTCTTAATGAGACCACTGAGATATGTGAAGTACATATTTAATTTTTTAAAAAACTCAATTCACTTTGTAAAGAAAATAGTAATGGAGCATACAGGAACTAGGTAAGGAGAGTCCTCATTCACTGCTGATATGTCATCTGAAAACCGCAATATTATTTTCTCCTCTGGTGTCTGCAGTGAGAATATGAGAAATTAGAGCCACAGAGAGCGAGCGAGCAATTACCATCCTTCATTACAGCTGAGAGATTGAGAGGAAATCCCTGTGTCCAATGGGAAGGTCTTTCCCTCCCTCCTTGCACTGCACCTGCTCCTGGGGATGCTCTCTGTGTTCTGGGTCCTTAGGGCTCCCTGGTGTCCTGAGTGCCCCCTGCAGCCCAGCCCTGCTCCCTCCCTCAGGGAGGTTTGTGTCTGGGCTCACACTAACTTCCCCTCACTCTGTGTCTGTTGCATAGTAATACACGGATGTGTCCTCTGTGGTCACAGAACTCAGCTGCAGGGAGAACTGGTTCTATGACGAGTCTCTGGAGATGGAGGTTCGGCTCTTGAGGGAGGGGCTGTAGTAAGTATTTCCATAATAGCATATGCACCCCATCCACTCCAGCCCCTTCCCCAAGGGCTGGCAGATCCAGTTTCAGCAGTAACAATTGGTGATGGAGTAACCGGAGGCATTGCAGGTGAGGGAGAGGGTCTGCGGGGGCTTCACAAGTCCTGGGCCCGACTCCTGCAGCTGCACCTGGGACAGGACACCTGGAGACAAGGAACATTAGTCCCTGTCAGTCATCTGAAGTCACAGCCATCCCATGATCCTATCTGAACCCTGAGACTCTCACCTTGAGAGGCTGTCACCAGGCACAGGAGAAGACCCAGAAGTCTCCTCTTCTTCTAGACCACAGCTCTGCCTTCCCAGAGACCTCAGCTCTGAGTGAGGAGAGAACTGTGATCCTGCTCAACCAGGAGATAATTTATCCTAAAATCTGAACAAAAAATTGCATGTGGGGCAGCCTTTCCTATAAGTGTAGGGCCTGAGGTTGGGCTGCCCTGGTTTTTCTGGAGCCCCTCTTCAGGCATCTATTCCCTTGACCTCACTAAGTAAGTAAGTCAGGGACAGGGGACCATATGAAGAACATTGGAATTAGGTCAAAGAAAGTCCTGAACATCCTGAGCATAAGAAGATATGGTGGACTTGATGAGTAGGGTACACTTTTAACTTTTCATGCATATTTCAAACAGATATAAAAAGGATTAGCATTTGTTTTGAACATTTCTAAATCTCAACAATTTTCTAAAAATTTTAAATCTAATTTTATAAAAATAATACCTACCATTTTGAAAAATAATAAGAATAACCATTTTTGAATGTCTCATATCTTAATTTATGAAGTTACTTTGATCGGAGAAACAACCTCCCAAGTACAGGCAGGTGAGATATTTGTAATTTTTTTTAGTATTTTTATTGATTTTTACAGAGAGGAAGGGAGAGGGATAGAGAACTGGAAACATAGATGAAAGAAAAATTGATCAGCTGCCTCCTGCATGACCCCTACTAAGGATTGAGCCCACAACCCAGGTTTATGCCCTTGGCTGGAATTGAACCTCGGACCCTTCAGTTCACAGGCCAATGCTCTATCCACTGAGCCAAACCTATCAGAGCACATTTGTAATTCTTGATGTTGGAAATTTTGTGATTTTGTCTACAGCTTCCTGTGCAATGTTTAATGCAAATTATTTGATATGCAAGCCCGTGGTCTATTGCAGCAACACTGAACTAGTTACATCAGAAATAGTCGTGTCTTTATTTTTATTTTTTTTAAAATACATTTCTTTATTGATTTTAGAGAGGAAGGGAGAGGGAGAGATAATAACATCAATGATGAGAGAGAATCATTGATCGGCTGCCCCCTGCACGCCCCCTACTAGGGATCAAGTCCACAACCCAGGCATGTGCCCTTGGCTGGAATTGAACCTGGGACCCTCAGTCTGCAGGCCAATGATCTATCCACTCAACAAAATCAGCTAGGGTTTGTCTTTAAGTGGAGAAAGGACAATAAATAAAAGCAGTGATCATGTATGTGCACAACTGAGAAGCATTCATATGTTGAAATGACAATGGAAGGGGTTGGACCAGTTTTCTCAGTCTAGTGTTATCAGTGATGTTGGGGTCCACAGGGATGTGAGTGAAGAGAATTCCTACCAGAGAATTTCTCACTGGAAAGGAAACCTCAACCCTGAGAGGAATCCCTCACTCCAGCCTCCCTCTGTCCTTCCCTGGGAGATCACTGTGGTCACAGAGTGCTGGGCTCTCCCACAAACATATAACATCCTTAATATGTAAATTATATGTCCTCAGATCAGACATATGATTTATAAATATATTCATTATATTTATGTTTGTGTTTTCATTTGCTCAATTGAATCTTGGCGGGACAAAAGGTTTTAGTTTTAACTAAATATAATTTAACAATATTTTCTGCAACAGATTTTATTTTGGGTGAATTTACAAAGAACTCCCCAGAAAATGTTGAGCCTCCACTGCCCATGCTGGTTGCCTACAGGAGCCATAGGGACTGGAGAAGCTTCTGGTACCAGAGGGGAGCGCTGCTGGGAAACTACCCATAAATCTGGATGTGACTGTGGAACTGGGTGAGGGGAGGAAGCTGGACTTGTTTTGAGTCACATGACAGAAATATGCCTGGTGTTCATGGACAGAGAGTTACTGGACATATGGGTTTAAAACCTCCTCCAGTGAAGGCCCAGACAGAAGTGCAGGGCACGATAGAGACAGTGTGTATCATCATAGGGAATATCTGACTATTTAGCAACAGGAGATTTTTAGAAATAGGAACCTTAAAGATCATGCAGGTAGGGATCAAGAGAAATAAAGAATGTTTTACTGCAACCTGGTGGGAAGGTGATTCTTATTTTCTACATGCACATTCTCAAGTTGTCTCTGTTCTAAGAAGTAACAGCTTCACAGATCCATGGGATACTCACTTGGACATCTTTGGGGTCATTACTGATCTCATCTCACCCTGAATCACCAAAGCTGCATAATTAATTGGGGCCCCATTTATGAAATCTTATAACACTGACAGAGAAGAGTGGACAGCCCTCCTGCAGGAGCCATGGCGATGGTGTGTCTGTATGAGGAGACACCATTTCATTGGATCAAGACCCTTTCCCAGTCATTGTCACTGTCTTAATCATCATCATCATCATCATCATCATCATCATCATCATCATCATCATCACCATTTGCTTACTTACAATATTTTTCTTATTTCCTGTAGACATGGTGGTTGTCTACACACAGTGACTTTTTAGCAGAAAATATATCAGGCTTCTCCTCTTTCAATGCCATTGAAAAACGGGAAACCCAAAGATTCAACTCTACGTTGGCACAAAGCCTTCTAAACTACAGATTCCAACTATGACATTGGGCCATGACCTCTGCACAATTCTTTCATCACCATCGCCACCTACATCACCATCACCAATGTCACAATCATCATTTGCTTACTTATAATTGTTCCTCTCATTTTCTGTTGATCTGGTTTTTGAACACACATAATAACACTTTATCTATTTTTATGCTTATATTGTATTGTTGTTAGGTAAAATAGGTTGCCATACTCTGTTTTATTTTTTGTTGGACTGCTGAAAACTGATGGCTTATTCTTGCCTCTTCTCCATCTGCCACACACAAGAAATCTGATAAGAAATCATGGTTCTGTCATTAGATGTCATTGTGAGATTGAAACCACACAAGCCCCTTGAAGCAGAATCCCTCCCCTCCCCCACTCCTAAACAAATAAAATACCAGAGTCAGTCTCCTTTTCTGGATCCATCAAAGCAGCCCTAACTTCCTGAAGTGCTTCCCTGTGATTCCCAGGGATTTCAACTATGCACACAGTAAACATTCCATGTCCACAGGTTTGTGCTTGTTATCAGCCAGGACATCTGCACCAAGCTGCTGTGGTCCCTCTGCCTCTGCCTGGTCATCTATTCTTGGTGCTGTGAGCATTCTAAGTAAATGACCTTCACCACCTACACCTTTCTTCTCTAGCTTTGGGGTCACATGACTCTGGTGCCTGCTTTCCAATCCGCTCATGTCCTGCTGGCTGGCTGTGGCCCTGAGCTGTGTGGGGCTGAGCTGCACTGTTGAATCAGCAGAGCCTCTGTTTGGATTTAGGTGAGGAGGGTTAGGAGATTACATGCTTATTATTTGGGCACAAGCCTGTTAGAAAGAAACTCTGCAGTTTGTCCACATGAGTAAGTTGTTTCTCTTTACAACAGACTTCTCTAACTCAGAGACTTCAGAGCTAAGAGGAGAAATCAGGAATCCAGAGAGGTTTCCCTAGGGACACTGTGACATGAAGAGGAAACCACACAGGAAACCAGCACAAACCTTCAACTGCACCTGCTGCTGGAATGGTCCTTATGTTCTTCGACCCTGAGCGCCCCCTGATGGTCACAGCCTCTGCTGCAGGGAGGTTTGTGTCTGGGCTCACACTGACTTCCCCTCACTGAGTGTCTCTAGCACAGTAATAGAAGGCTGTGTCCTCAGTTATCAGGCTGTTCAGCCCCATGTAGGCTGTGCTTATGGATAAGTCTCTGGTCATGGAGATTCTGCCTTGGAACTTCTGTGCATAATTTGTGTTTCCATTGTTAGGGTAAAACCACCCCATATACTCAAGCCCCTGTCCTGGGGCTTGTCGCACCCAGTGCATCCAGTAGCTGGTGAAAGTGTATCCAGAAGCCTTGCAGGAGACCTTCATGGAGGCCCCAGGCTTCCTCACCTCAGCCCCAGACTGCACCAGCTGCACCTGGGAGTGGACACCTGTGGAGAGGAGACAGGAGTGGATGGGAATCCCATTTGACATTCCCTGGTAACCTCCTCAGCCCAGGCACTGGAGATCCCCTTACCTGTAGCCAAGGCTACCAGGAGAAGGGTTGTCCAGCTCCAGTCCATGTTGAGGGCTGTGCTGTGAGCACTGCTGTAGGGGAGGGTGTGGCTATGGGTGATGTCCTCAGGGCACAGACATCCATATTTAACCTAGTCTGCCTCCTCCCTTTTGCATATTCATGAGGCAGAGTATTTTATAGCAGAGGGCTTGATACCAAAGAGAAGATGAACATAGGGACCATTCTCAGAAGAAGTCTGAGTCTCCAATTCCTCATTTTTTTTTTTTGTAATTGTGTCTTTATTAGAGGCCCAATGCATGAAATTCATGCATGTGTAGGGTCCCTAGGCCTGGCCAGTGATCAGGGTCAATCTATGGGGTGACTGGCGGGGTGATTAGGCACCCCGCTGGCACCTGCTTTGGCCAGCCTGTTGCCACCTGCTCACCAGCCCCACCCCTGCTGCCAACACTAGTCGCCTCCCTCTATGGGGTTACCAGTGGGGTGATCAGGGTCTGTCCCTGGCACCCACCTTGGCTGCCTTGTGGTTTGTGAGCTGGGGCAGGTCCTGCATTGAGCGTCTGCCCCGTTGTGGTCAGTGTAAGTCATAGTGATTGGACGTTCCACTGATTGTTCAATTTGCATATTAAGCTTTTATTATATAGGACTAGAGGCCTGGTGCATGAAAATTCATGCACTGGATGGGGGTCCCTCAGCCCCGCCTGCCCCCTCTCACAGTCTGAGAGCCCTCAGGGGTGGGAGGCAACTCAGTGATCAGGGCAAGGTTACGCCCTCATCACACCTCTGCTGCTGCCACCACGGGCATCACAAGCCTTGGCAGCCCTGGTTACCTGAGCCATTTGTGGCCCTGGGCAGCTGGGCAGCCACCATCCAAGGCTTTCCTGCACCTCGAGCCAGCCCTGGGCAGCCGGGCAGCCTCCATCTGAGGCTTGTCTGCACCTCAGGCATTGGCTGGGCAGCCGCCATCTGAGGCTTGCCTGTGCCTCAGGCCAGCCCTGGGTGGCTGGGAGGCTGAGGGGACTGGGGGACTCTGGAGGCAGGTGTGAAAAGCCTGGGGGCAGGCCCACCCTTAACATTCACCTGCTGCCCTAGTGGGGCTGAGAGGACTGGGAACCACCATCTTATGGCTGTGGGCACCACCATCTTTGAGGGTGTGATAGTCAATTAGCATAGTCTCTCCTTATTGGCTGTGGGTGCTGCCATCTTTGTGATGATTTGAGGGTCACTTAGCATATCCCCTCTTTATTAGGTAGGACTAGTGGCCCAGTGCACGAAATTCATGCACGGGGGGGGCGGTGTCCCTCATCCCGGCCTGCACCCTCTCCAATGAGGGAACCCTCGAAGGATGTCCTACTGCCGGTTTACAGGGATCGGGCCTAAACCAGCAGTTGGACATCCCTCTCGCAATCTGGGACTGCTGGCTCCTAACCGCTCACCTGCCTGCCTGCCTGATTGCCCCTAACCATTCTGCTTTCCCACCTGCTTGCCCCCAACTGCCTCCTGCCGCCTGTCTGCTCACCCCCAAACTCCCCGCCATCTTGATCACTCCCCACTGCCCCTCCATGCCAGTGTGCTCGCCCCCAACTGCCCCCCTGCTATCCTGCTCACTCCAAACTGCCACTCCGCTGTCCTGATCACCTCCAACTGACCCCCAGTGATGTCCTGCTCACCCCCAACTGCCCTCCCTGCTGGTCTGCTTACCCCCAATGGCCCCGCCCCCCTCCAGCCTTATCATTCACAACTGCTATCCCATCCTCGTCTGATCACCCACAACTGCCCTCCCCTCTTGGCCTCTAACCGCCTCTACCTCAACCCAGCCACTATGGCTTTGTCCAGAAGAACTTCTGGAAGGTCTCCCAGTCAAATTAGCATATTACCTTTTTATTAGTATACATAGAGGCCTGGTGCACGGGTTGGGGTCAGCTGGTTTGCCCTGAAGGTTGTCCCAGATCAGGGTGGGGGTTCCCTTGGGGCGTGGGGTGGCATGGGAGTGGGGTTTGTGGTAGTTTTCAGGCCAGCCATGCCCCCATGGGGTAGGGGTCCCTACTGGGGTACCTGGCTAGCCTGGATGAGGGACTGATGGCTGTTTGCAGGCTGCCCAAGCTCCCCAGTGGAGACCATCACCCCATGGGGGTGTGGCCAGCTTGGGTAAGTGGCTAAGGACCATTTGCAGGATGGTCACACCCCCCGGTAATACAGACTCCCAGGCCCTCCTTTTTTTTTTCAGTGCCTCCTTGAGCGGAGGCCAGGGCTGGCTGGAAGTAGGTATCTGGGATTTATTTATCTTCTATAATTGAAACTTTGTAACCATGAGTAGAGGCCAGGGCCAGCCAGGGCAGGTGGGAAGCTTGGCTTTCTCCATCGCCTGGGCCAACCCAAGCCTCCTTCTTTCTGCAGCTCCATGGCCACCATTTTTGTGGGTTAATTTGCATACTCTCTCCTTATTGGCTGGTGGGCATAATGGTCAATTTGCATGTTTCTCTTTTATTAGTGTGGATTGTTGAAAGTATTACACATGTCTCCTTTATCCTTTATTGACCCCTTCTTGCATGCCCCAACCCCATGCCCCAGGCCTTCACCATCCTATTGTCTGTGTCCATGGTTTATGCATATATGTATACACGTACTTTGGTTGATCTCTTCCCACCCACCCACTCCCCCCTGATATCCCTCTGATTCTGAAGTCTGTACTATCCTTCTAGGTCTACGGATCCATTTTGTTCATCAGTTTATTTTGTTACTTATTCCGCACATAGAGGCACGAGGCACCAAATTCATGCACAGGGGTGGTGTTCCGTCAGCCTGGCCTGCACCCTCTCACAATACGGGACCCCTTGGGTAGGTTCCCTAGGCCTAGCTGGTGATCAGGGCCTATTGGGGCTTTCCTGCCCCCGGGATGCAAGCAGCTGGCCTCACCACCACTGCTGCCACTGTTTACTCTCTGATGATCAGTGGATTTGAACATGTGTTTATATGTCCCTTGTATATCTCTAGCTTCCATTTGGAGAAGTGTTTATTTAGGAGATTTGCCCATTTTTTAACTGGATTGTTTGTCTTCTTTTGGTTAAGTTGTGTGTGTTCCTTATATATTTTGGATCTTAACCCTTTATCACATGTACCCTTGCCAAATCCGTTCTCCAATACTGTGAGCTCCCTTTGAATTCTGTTGATGGTTTTTTTGCTGTTAAACTTTCTATTTTGATGCAGTCCCATTTGTTTATATTCTCCTTAGTTTCCTTTGACCTAAGAGATGTATCTGCAAACATATTGCTATAAGAGATCTCAGAGATTTTTGCTGCCTAGGGTTTTTTACTAGGATTTTTATAGTTTCATGACTTACATTTAAGTATTTTATCTATTTTGAGTTTTTTTTCTTGTTTATGGTGTAAATCCATGGTCTAGTTTCTTTTCTTCCCCCCACCCCCGCCCCATATATGTCCAATTTCCCCTACACCATTTATTGAAGAGACTGTCTTGACTCCGTTGTATGCTCTTGCCTCATTTGTCAAATATTAATTGAGCATAATGGATTGGGTCTATTTTAGAGCCTGCTCTGTTCTATTGATCTATATGCCTGTTCTTGTGCCAGGGCCAGGCTGTTTTGAATTCGGTGGCTTTGTAGTATAACTTGATATCTGGTATTGTGATTCCTCACAGTTTCTTCTTCTTTCTCAAGTGGTTTGGTTTTTTTTGTTCCCCATACAAATTTTTGGAGTATTTATTCTAGATCTGTGAAGTATTTTGTTGGTATTTTAATAGGGATTTCATTGAATGTATATATTGCTTTGGGTAGTATAGACATTTTAATGAAGGTGTTTTGACCAATCCATGAGTATGGTATATTCTTCAACTTGTTTATATCATCCTCTATCCCTATTTTAAACACCCTGTAGGTTTCTGAGTATAACACTTTTATATCCTGGGTTAAATTTATTCCTATGTATCTTAATGTTTTTGTTGCAATAGTAAATGGGGTTGTGTGATTAGTTTCTCTTTCTGATAATTCATTATTAGTGTATAAATATACCATTGATTTCTAGATGTTAATTTTGTATCCTGTTACATTACTGAATTTGTTTATTAAATCTATTAGTTTTTTGGTGGATTCTTTAGGGTTTTCTATGTACAGTATCATGTTAGTGAAGGAGAGTCCCTAGTCACTGCCCATATGCCATCTGCCAACAGCCATATGACCTCTTACTGTGGTGTCTGCATTGAGAAAATGGGAAATTGGAGCCAAAGAGAAAAAAAGAAAAGTCATTCCTGTATTCAGCTGAGAGCTTGAGAGGAAATCCCTGTTCCCAACAGGAAGCCACTTCCTTCCCCACCTCCCTCTGCCCATGTTCCTGAGGATGTTCTCTGGGCTCCTTGAGCCTGGAGCACCCTTTGGTGTCCAGAGCGACCTTGGTGTCTTGTAGCATCTTCCTCAGGTAGGTTTGTGTCTGAGCTCACACTGACTTCCCCTCACTGTGTCTCTAGCACAGTAATGCATGGCTTTGTCCTCCATGCTCAGGCTCTTCAGTGTAAATAGTCTTGGCTCTTGGAGGTATCACTGGCGATGCTGAGTTCAGATTTTAGTGTTGGGTTATAGTTTGTACGTCCATCAGACCATATAACCCCAACCTACTCCAGTCCCTTTCTCCGGGGCTGGTGGGTCAGTGTACACCATAGCTCAGTAAAGAGAATACGGAGAAAATGAAGGCAAGGAACAGGGTCTGGGAGGGCTTCACCAGTTCTGGGCCCAACTCCTGTAGCTGCACCTGGGTCAGGACACCTGGGAAAAGGAGCATCAGTCCCTGTAAGTCACCTGCAGTCAAAACCATCCATGACCCCTGTCTGATCCCTAAGGCCCTCACCTTAGGGGGTTCTCAGAAGGAACAGGAGAATAACCAGCAGCCTCATCTTGTAGACCACAGCTATACCTTCCCAGAGACCTCAGCCCTGAGTGAGGAGAGAGCTGTGAGCCTGCACAGCCCAGGAGAGGATTTACCCTGGAGCTGGAGGTTAAATTTGCATGTGGGGCAGCCTTTTCTATAAATAGAGGAACTGAGGTCATTCCTGCCTGGTCTTTTAGGGGCCTGTGTGGGGGCATCGCTTCCCTTGACTTCATTCACCAGGTAAGTCAGGGACAGGGGACCACCTGGGTCATGAGACTCATTGGATTCAGGTCAAAGCATAGCCTCACCTTTCTGAGCATAAGAAGAACTTTGTGGACTAAATGAGCCGGTTACACTTTCAACTTCTCGGCATCTTTCAAACAGATTTAATTGGAATAGCTTTTGTTCTGTCAGTTTCTGAATCTCACCACCCTAGTGTATCCACAATTTCCAAATGTATTGGACCTAATTTTATATAAATTCTATCCTTGTGCAAAATATAAAAATAAAGGACAGCCACCCTCAGCATCTTACATCTTAATTTATAACATTTTTCTTTGATCTCAGAAAATAACTCTGAAGCACAGGCTGGTGAGATGTTTGTGATTCTTGATGTTGGGAAGTTTGTGACTGTGTCTGTAG
Organism: Eptesicus fuscus; assembly: GCF_027574615.1. Lineage (NCBI taxonomy): Eukaryota > Metazoa > Chordata > Mammalia > Chiroptera > Vespertilionidae > Eptesicus > Eptesicus fuscus. The sequence continues at coordinate 17,358,946 of NC_072496.1, forward strand.
CTTCCTGTGCACACTCTTCCTTATGCAAGCCGATTACCTATTACAGAGATGCCAAATAGTCACATTACAAATAATCATGACTTTAAGTGAAGGAAACACATGAAATAAAAGCAGTGATCATGCACAAGTGCAAGTCAGAATCATTCACATCATACCTAACAATAGACAAACATGTAAATTGACCGTACCTATGCTACACCCACAGCCAATCAGAGTGAGTATTCAAATTAACCCAACAAAGATGGAGGTTAATTTGCATACTTAGGCACCCAGCAGCCTGGGTCCCGGGAACTTTCTCAGCACCCAAGTCACTCTGAGGTAGGCCCCCGTGGGTCCTGAGCAACCTGGGAAGGGCCTGAGCCAGGGGGCTCCTGGGCAGGGGCGGAGCCTGGCGATCAGAGTGTGATTGGGGTCCCCTACCCAGGTCCCAATCCCCAGCCAGAGGCTTGGGACCTGGGCAGGAGCAGTACCGGATGATTGGGTGATGGGAGGGAGCTGGAGGTCCCCTGTCTGGGCCAGAGGCTTGGGGCCTGGGCAGGGGCAGAGCCTGGCAATCAGAGGGAGCTGGGGGGCCCCTGCCCAGGCCCCAAGACTTTAGGATTTGGCAGGGTTGGAGCCTGTGATCGCAGGGAGGTGGGGGGGCTCCTGCCCAGGCCCCGAGGCTTTCGGCCTTGGCAGGGGTGGAGCTGGCGATGGGAGGGAGCTGGGGGGCCCCTGCCCAGGCCCCGAGGCTTTAGGCCTTGGCAGGGGCAGAGTCAGAGATCAGAGGCAATTGATGTGAACTACAGAGGAAATACCTTTTCTGACTGCTCATTGGCTAAGCTCCCTGTTTGCCACTGGTAATATTCTTAGTAACTTGGGTATAAGAATCCAAAAAGGTGATCTAGGGTTTTTCCATCACACTCCTGGAGAAAAAAATAAAGGTCTGCTGCTGGAGGGCTAAGAAATGTCATATCCTGCCCTAGCCAGTTTGGCTCAGTGGATAATGCCTAAGCTTGCCGACCGCAGGGTCCGGTTCGATTTTGATCAAGGGCAGGCTCCTCTCTGGCTGGGGTCCAGGTCAGGGCTCATGCAGGAGGCAACCAGTCAAAGTGTTCCTCTCACTTTGATGTTTCTGTCTTTCCCTTTCTCTTCCACATTCTCTAAAAATCAATGAAAACATATCCTCAGGTGAGGATAAAAAAATAAAGAAATGTCATATCCTATGAAAGACAAATCTTGAAAATGCCTAAAGAAAGTTGTCATTTTTTCATGGTGAAGGGACTGGAGTCCATGTTGATGAAAACACTTTGGTGGCTGCAGTGGCTGGCAGTGGCTGCAGCAGCGGGGTGATGGGGCAGGTGCCTTTCTCTGATCCGCCCAGTCTCCTCAGTAGGACTTCCCCTGAGGGCTCCCAGTATGTGAGAGGGGGCAGGCTTGGCTGAGGGACACCCCCCCAGTGCATGAATTTCATGCACCAGGACCTTAGTGTGGAAATAATGATGGAAGGAGATTGACCTGTTTTTCTCTGCCTAGTGTTATCAGTGATGTTGGTGTTCAGAGGCAGGTGAGTAAAGAGAATTCCTAGCATAAAATTTCACACATGAAAGAGAACTACAACCCTGATAGGAATCCCTCACTCCCAAACTCCCTCTGCCCTGTCCCTGGGACTGCTGTCTTCAGAATGTGTTGGGCTCTCCCCGACAACATACAACATCCTTAATGTATAATGCACATAATCTCACATCAGGCACATGATTGGGAAATATAATCTCTTGCTAAGCTTTCCATTTAATTTCCTTGATGGAATATTTGATGGGACAAATGTATTTATAATATTAAAGTTCAACATATCAGTATTTTATTTATTGGGACCTGTTTGGAGTTATTTTACAAAGAACTTGCCAGAAAATGCTAAGCCACTGCTATCCACGTGGATTGGTTACAGCAGTCACAGGGACTGGAACAGCTTCTGGTACCAGAGAGCAGAACTGCTGGGAAACTACCCATAAATCTGGACATGACTTTGGAACTGGGTAAGAGGAGGGTGCTGGGTTTGTTTTGAATCACATGATAGAAATATGACTGAATTTCATGAATAGATAGTTACTGGATATATGGGTTTAAAGCCTCCTCCAGTGCAGGTCCACAAGGAAGTGTAGGGCATGAGAGAGATATCTTGTATCATCTAAGGAAATAAAGGAATAATAATGAATAAGAGTTTCTGAGAAATAGAAACATTAAAGATCATGCAAGGCAGGGATCAAGAGAAATAAGGAACATGTCACTGCAAATTGGTGGGAAGGGAATCCCTGTTTCCTACATGCACATGCTCACAGTGTCTCTGTTCTAGAAGGTAACACATTCCTAGGTCCAGGGATATGCACATGGACACCTTTGGGGTCATTACTCACATGGTCTCACCCTGGATCATCCAAGCTGCATTATCCACTGGGGGCCCATTTATGAAATCTCTCAACACTTGGAGGGAAGAGTGAACACCCCTCACTGGAGGAGTGATGGTGATGGTGTTTTTTATATTTGTGCTATAATTTCATTGGACTAAGACCTCTGTGTCAGTCCATAATAGTTGTCATCATCATCATCATCATCATCTCATCATCATCATCATCTTATTCATCAACATTATCACCATTTTCTTTTTTTCCTCCCTCTACCCTCCGCCAGCCCCTCACAGCCCATTGTCAGTGGACATGCTCCATGCATATATGCCTAGAAGGTTCTTGGATGATTACTTCTCACCCACCCTCCCCTGAGTTGCTTATTTTTAATCATTCTTCACATTTTCTGTAGATATGGTTGTTGGCCAAACAATGACTTTTTATAGGAAAATATAGCAGACATCTCCTCTTTAGATGTCATTGGGAAATTCAAACCCCAAAAACCCAACTCTAACTTTACGCTAGGCCTTCTAAAAACTGATGACCTTGGATAAATTAAAGATTCCCAAGGCTTTGGACCATGATCTCTGTCCAATTCTGTCATCACCATCACCATCACCATCACCACCAACACCACCACCACCAACACCAGCACCATCATCATCATTTGCTTACTTGTAATTATTCTTCTCATTTTCTGTAGATCTAGTTTTTGAACAACCATAATGACACTTTGTCTAAACTCTTTGTTCATTTTGTATAATTTTAAGTAAAATAAGAAGCCATATTCTTATTTTTATTTGACTGCTGACAACTGATGGCTTATTCTTGCCTCTTCTCCATTTGCCACACATGAGAAATCTGATAAGAAATCATGATTTTGTCTTTAGATGTCATTGTGAGATTGAAACCACAAAAGCCCCTGGAAGGAGAATTTCTCCCCCTCTGCCACCACCTAGACAAATAAAACCCCAAGCCAGTCTCTTTTCCTGACTCCATCAATACAGATCTGACTTCCTGAAGGGCCTTTCCTGTGCTTCTGAGAGATGTCAGGTATGTATGGAATAAACAGTCCATGTTCACTTGGTGTGTGTGTTTGTTGCCAGCCTGTATATGTGTACCTAGGTATTTTGGGTCCCTCGGCCTCTGCATCATGTCACCTCATCTTGGTGCTATAAGCATGATGGTAAGACGATGTACATCACCACTAGGATCTTTGTTCTCTAGTTTTGGACTCACATTCCTCTGGTGCCCACTGTCCACACACTCCTGTCCTAATGCTGGCTGGTTGAGACGATGGCCTGTGAGGAGCTGAGCTGCACTGTTGAGTCAGTGGAACCTCTGGTTAGATTACAGTGACCTGGGACATAAACTCAGATGATGATTATTTGGACACAAGAGTGTCTGATGTCTTTCCACATGAGAAAGTTGTCTCCATTTACAACAAATATGTCTAATTCAGAGACGTCAGAGGTAAGTGCAGAATCAGGAATCCAGAGGTTCCCTGAGGGACACTGTGACATGAAGAGGAAACCACATGGAAAACCAGCCCAAACCTCCTGATGGTCGCAGCTTCTGCTGCAGGGATGTTTTTGTCTGAGCTCACACTGATCTCCCATCACTTTGTATCTCTTGCACAGTAATACACAGCCTTGTCCTCAGCTCTCAGGTTATTCATTTGCAGATACAGAGTGTTCTTGGCATTGTCTTCTGGAGATGTTTAATCGGCCCTTCACAGAGTTGTCATAGTATGTACTACTTCCATCAGGATCAATGAGACCCACTTTAGCCCCTTTCCTCGAGCCTGGCAGACCCAGGTCATTCAGGAGTTACTGAAGGTGAATCCAGAGGCTGTACAGTCTCAGAGACCCCCACGACTGCGCCAAACCTCCCCCAGACTCCACCAGCTGCAGCTCACACTGGGCACCTGAAAATACAGCAATGACCTGGTCAGGAAACGCTCATACATCCAATGTTTCTCACATTCATGTCCACTCTCATACTAAGTGTCTCCATAATTTACCTCTTAAAATAGTCACAAGGAAAATCCAGCTGAGCCCATACCCCATGGTGGATGATCTGTGTTCATTCCCGATCAGGGAATGTGAACACCTGGGAATCCTGGGGATGGGCTCCTGTTCCATAACCATAGTGTAAAGGCTGAGCTGGTTTTTATGAGCAGAGGGGTCTCTACTTGCATGTTCTCTGTAGGAAACCCTGGGGTTAGACTCTGAGATTAAGGACATTGTCACAGAGTGTGAAATGTCCAAGGGTGCATGTTCGTTAAATTCCCTTGTCCAGGCCTCTGCCCTCCCCTTGGAATCCAACTGCTACAGGTCACCTGTACAAAAAAGAGGATTGAAAATGAAGGATTCCTTTAACTATCACCAGTAATGACAACCAAGATAAGTTAATTCTAAAATCTGAGAAATAATTAAGTGAAGAAAGTTCATGAGATGGAAGTTCCATCTGACACTATTTCCCTTAAGAAGTGAATGCAACTCTTTTGCAAAAATGAGTGCAGATAGTCATGACTGTGTGTCTGTGTGTGTGTGATGTATATGCGTGACTATCTATGTGATGGTGTTTGTAACTGTGTATCTGACTGTGACTCTGTGTGTATGACTATTTGTCTATGTGAGTCTGTGTTTCCTGGGCAAAGAGTAAGAGAACAGGATGGACGCAGGGAGTCCCATGGATGCTTCTCAGCTTCCAAAATGCTCCCGATGCACATCTCACCCACAGTGGAGCTAGAAAACCTTGGATCCAGGAGGAAAGGTGGAGGGAGGAGTTCTATAATGCACATCCCAGCCCTCAGGGTCACCTGTCCCCACTGTGGGGCTAGCACTGCTTCCTGCAGGACAGCAGGGGCCCCTCCTGTGGACGGATGTGGAGGCTCCCTGTGTTAGGTGCACTGAGCTGACAGCTCTTCTGGGGTCAATGTGGACCCAGAGAGGATGGGTGAGGTCCCTGAGTCCTGAGTATACTCAGGCCTTCCAGCAGAGGGAGGGCTCTGTGATCTCCCTGGAACCAGGAGGGGGAGGCATATGGAGAGTCAGACACTGAGGGTAGCTGTGAGTCTGAGGGATGAATGCAGAGCTGTGCAAACAGTCCAGTCCCTCAGCCTACCTGGGGACTTCACACTCATCACGGAAACTTTGAAAAGACAGTGATAAAAGACACTTAGAATTTTCAAAGAAGACTTGGTGAAGCAGAGTCCCTGCCACTGCTATCATGTTACCTGCAAACAGAAAATATCCCTTCTTCCATGCTGTTTGCATTAAGAATATGAAAAGGAAGAATCATCCCTGGAGACAGCTGAGAGCTAGAGAGGAAATCCCTGCACCTAACAGGAAGGCCTGTCCTTCCCCCAACTCCCTCTGCCCCTGCTCCTGGGGCTGCTCTCTGTGCTGTGGATCCTGAGCACCCCCTGATGTCCTAAGCACCCACTGCAGCCCAGCCCTGCTGTCTCCCTCAGGGAGGTAAGAGTTTTGGCTCACACTGACTTCCCTTCACTGTAGGGGGTCTCTCTTCACTATGTGGGGGGCTCTCACATAGTAACACATGTCTGTGACCTAGGCTCTCAGGCTGTTCATTTGCAGTTATAGCGTGTTATTGGCATTATCCCTGGAGATGGTGAGTCAGACCTTCCTGGAGTCTGGATAGCATGTGCTACCATCAGTATGAGTAATAGCAGAAACCCACTCTAGCCCCTTCTTTAGACCCAGTCCATCCAGTAGCTACTGAAGGAGAATCCAGAGGCTGCACAGGAGAGTCTCAGAGACACCTTAGACTGCACCAAGCCTCCCCCAGACTCCACCAGCTGCACCTCAAACACAGATGTCCTGGTTAGGAAACTCTCACACATCCACTCTTTCACTCAAAACAGCTCACATACTCAGTGTTGCTTGTGACTAGAGTCACAAGGAAAACTCAGCTGAGACCAAACCCCATGGTGAGTGGTCTGTTTTCAGTCCTGATCAGGGAATGGCACACCTGGGGATCCCCAGGATGGGCTCCTGTCCCAGAACTGCGGGTCAGGGGTAGGCTGGTTTTTATGAGCAGAGGGGGCCATATTTGCACGTCCTGCTACTATATAGGGAGCTTTGGGGTTGGTCACTGACATAAAGGACATTGTTCCAGAGTGTGACATGTCCAAGGGTGCATGTCTGTTTGCAATTACTCCTACCTTCTGGGACATGTCCTCACCAGTGGACCCAAATGATCCAGGTGACCTGTACAAAGATCCAGGAGAGAAAGATGTCATAAAAAGAAAAAGAAGAACTTTAAAATGAAAGATGCCTTTGACAGTCACCAGTTATGACAACCAATAGAAATCAACCCTCACAACCTAAGAAAGCGGTAAAACTGCAGGAGGTTCATGTTCAGGAGACAGGAAGTTCCTTCTGACACTGTTTCTCCTAAAAAGTGATCAGGGGACAAAGACCAGAGTATGAGCCTAGAGCCAGTGGATCAAGTGTTGGGGGAGAGAGGAGCATCGGTGTGGGTCCCTGGGAACCAGAAACATGAACTATAGAGACACAGACAGAGCTCCTGGGACCTATTCCTTCAGGGGAGTTTGATGCTGTAGACATGTAGCAACTGCATGGCCTCCTTTGTTGTGTTCACTCTCTAGACTCTGTTGTAGATCCAGTGTCATACATTGGGATGTACAAGAATCTCCATCATGACCCAGTGTGTTTAGGGAAAGATGTGTGTAATGATTTAGGAATAATTAAGTTTATGTCAGGAAAATGTTGTTATTGGAAACCTTGATGTCTGATGTCAACATTTGGAGCGCTATCACCATGTCCTGGCTCTTAGCTGAAGCTCTCCTATGACCTGTCCTGGAGTGTCTACAAAGGGAATATATATATATATTTCAGAGAGGAAGGGAGAGGGAGAGAGAGATAGAAGCACTAATGATGAGAATCATTGATTGGCTGTCTCCTGGCCATCCCACACTGAAGATCAAGCTTGCAATTTAGGCATGTGCCCTGACTGGGAATTAAACTTTGACCTCCTGGTTCACAGTTGATGCTCACCACTGAGCCAGCTGGCTGTGCCACAGGCAGATATTGATGTGGGAGGGGTGCTGGTGTATGATGGGGGGCAGGTGGGGTTTACAGGGTCTGCTCTGACTTGACCCTGTGGGAGGAGTTGGGGAGAGTTCACAGGGCTCTTGCCATAGAGCTCAGAGTCTGGACAGATCTAGGGAGAATGTGGACAGTGGAATGCATCTTGGGAGTTTTCCATGCTTTTGAATTTTTTTTGAATATTTTGAGAGGGAAAGGGGTTAGTTCTCCTTTGAATGGCCTGGTGAAATTCACCTGTGAAGTCATCAGGTGCAGGAATTTTGTTTGCTGGGAGGTTTTTGACTCCTGCTATGATTTCATTAGGTTCATTTGGTCTATTTAGATTTTCTGATTCTTCCTGATTCAGTTTTGAAAGCATATATGATTCTTGGAATTTATCCATTTTGCCCAAGTTGTCCACTATGTTGGTATGTAGTTGTTCATAGTAGTTTATTACAGTCCTTTTATCTATGGTGTTAGTTGCTACTTCTTTTATTTTTTATTTTATTTGTGTTCTCTGTCTTTATTTCTTGATGAGTCTGTTTGTCAATCTAGTTTATCTTTTCAAAGAACCAGCACTTGGTTTCATTGATTTCGTTAGATTATATTTTGTTAATTTCTGCTATGTTCTTTATTATTTCCTTTCTTCTACTCCAGGCTTTTTATCCCAGTTCCTTCAGGTGTAGAGTTAGATTGTTAATCTTTGTTCCAGTTTTCTGAGGTGGGCTTGTGATGGTTCAGATTTCCCTCTTATAACTTCTTGTGCTGTGTTCCATAGGTTTTTGGTTGTTGTGCTCTCATTTTTATTAGTTTTAACATAACTTTTATTTCTTCCTTGATCTCACTGATAGCAAATTCATTGTTCAGTAGCATGCTCCCTCCCCTCAAGAAAATTGTGTGTTTGTCTCTCTCTCTTTGTGTGTGTGTGTTTCTTGTGGTGATTTCTAATTTCATACAATTATAGTCAGAGAAGATTTAAATCTTTTTTAACTTATTGAGATTTGTTTTGTGTACTAACATGTGGTCTATCCTATAAAACGTTTCACGTGCACTTGGAAAGAATGTACATTTGGGGTGGAATGCTCTGAAGATATCAATTAAATCCATTTGCTCTAGTATGTCATTGAGGATCTGTGTTTTCTTGTTGATTTTTTTTTGTCTGGAAGATCTATTCATTGATGTCAATAGAGTGTTAAAAATCCCCTAATATGAATATATTACTGTCAATCTCTTCCTTTATATCCTTCAATATTTCCTTTTTAAAAGTGTATTTTATTGATTTCAGAGAGGAGAGAGAGAGAGAGAGAGAGAGAGAGAGAGAGAGAGAGAGAGAGAGAGGAGAGAAACTTCAATGATGAGAGAGAATCATTGATCGGCTGCCTCCTCTATACCCCCTACTGGGGATTGATCCTGTAACCCAGGCATGTGTCCTGACTGGGAATCCAACTATGACCTTCTGGTTCATAGGTTGGTGCTAAACTACTGTGGCATGCTGGCAAGGCTCACGATTTGCTTTATATATTCAGGTGCTCCTATGCTCGGTTTATAAATGTATAGCAGAGTATATCATCTTGTTGGATTGCTCCTTTTATTATTATGTAGTCTCTTTCTCAGTCTGTTTCTGCAGACATTGTTTCAAAGTCTATTTTGTCAGATATAAGTATTGCTACTCCAGTTTTGTTTTTTTTTTTGTTTTTTGTTTTTTCATTTCCACTTCCATGGAATTTCTTATTTCATCCCTTTACTTTTATCTCTGTATGTCCTTCATTGTGGAGTGTGTCCCTTATAGACTGCATATAAATTAGGCTTGCTTTCTTGTCCAATCAGCTACCCTGTCTTTTGATTGTAGCATTTAAGCCATTTACACTTAAAGTGATGATTTATTGGTACATATTTATTGCCTTTTCATGTTTTTACCTCTGTATGTTTAATTATTTTTAATCTTCCTCCTTCTCCTCCTATTTCTTCCAACAGACCCTTTAACATTTTGTGTAATACTGGTTTGGTGGTAACAAATGCCTTTAGCTTTTTCTTTTCTGGGAAAATATTTATTTGTCCTTCAATTCTAAAACCTTGCTAAGTTAAGTAGTCTTGGTTGTAGGTCTTACTTTTCATCACTTTGAACATTTCTTGCCAATCCCTTCCATCTGAAATATTTCTGTTCAGAAGTCAGCTGACAGTCTTATGGGAGCCTCCTTGTAGGTAATTAGCTGCTTTTAAGATTCCTTCTTTGCTGCTTTTAAGATTTTCTCTTTAACTTTTGTCATTTAAATTATGATGTGTCTTATGTGCCTTTTTGGGTTCATCTTATTTGGGACTCTGTGCTTCATGAACTTGGTTGTATTTTTTATTATTATTCTTTTTGTTTAAAGTATTACATATGTCTCCTTTTCCCCCCTTTAAACTCTCCCCTGCCACTTCTTCCCGCAAGCACATGCCCTCAACCCCCTAAGTCAGTGTCCATTGGTTATTCTTATATGCATTCATACAAGTCCTTTGGTTGAGTTCTTAAACTGCCCCCTGCCCCACCATCCTTGCCTTCCCTCTGAGGTTCAATCCTTCTCTATCTCTGGATCTATTTTTGTTGATCAGTTTATGTTGCTTATTATATTCCACAAATGACTGAGGTCATGTGATATTTACCTTTCTCCCACTGGCTTATTTAACTTAGCATAATGCTCTCCATGTCCATCCATACTGTTGCAAATTGTAACAGTTCTTTTTTTTTTATATATAGCAGTACTAGAGGCCTGGTGCATGGAATTCGTGCATGGGGGGGTCCCTCAGCTGGACCTACACCCTCATAATTCTGGGAGCACACAGAGGATGTCCTACTGATGGCTTAGGCCCACTCCCCATGGTTCTATGCTCTCTGAGGACCTGCCTGCTCGATGCCACTGCAAGACCCTGTTGTCTGGTCTTTGTGGGAGCCTGCTTGCCCCTCGCAACCACAGTCCAGGGCAAGCAGGGCCCTGCTGTCTACTCACTGTGGGGCTTGCTTGCCCTTCAGCATCATGGCGAGGGGCATGCAGGGCCTGGCTGTCTGCTTGCTGTGGGGGCTGGCTTGTCCCTTGGTGCCATGGCAAGGGGAAAGCTGGGCATGGCTGTATGCTCACTGCATGGGACTGCTTGCCCCTCACCGCAAAGAGGGGCAAGAAGTGCCCTGCTGACTGATTGCCATGGGGGACTGGGGCACTGCTTGCCCCTCATCCCCACGGCAAGGGCTTAATACACTGGGGGACTCTGGTGTTGCTGAGGGGACTGGGCACCGCCATCTTGTGGCTATGGGCGCCGTCATCTTTGTCACGAAGTGATGGTCAATTTGCATTTTCTGCCTTTATTAGATAGGATAGCATTCTGTTGTGTAAATGTACAACAGTTTTTTAATCCACTAATCTGCTGATAGACATTTAGGCCATTTCCACATCTTAGCTATTATAAATTGTGCTGCTATGAACAGAGGGGTGCATATTTTTTTCTGATTGATGTTTTGGATTTCTTGGGATATATTCCTAGAAGTGGGATTACTGGGTCTAATGGGAGTTACATTTTTAATTTTTTGAGGAAACTACACACTGTTTTCCATAGTGGTTGCACCAGACTGTGTTCCCACCAGCAGTGCATGAGGGTTCCTTTTCACCACATCCTAACCAGAACTTGCTATTTGTTGATTTGTTGATTATAGCTATTCTGACAGGTGTGAGATGATACTTCATTGTCATTTTAATTTGCATCTCTCAGATTATTAGTGACTTTGAGCATGTTTTCATTTGTCTCTGGCCTTCTCCCACTGTTCAAAGTATGACCACTTTTGAAAAGTGTCTATTTAGGTCCTATACCCAATTTTTTATTGGATTGTTTATCTCCCTTTTGCTAACCCTACCAGACCTGAGGCCCTGAACCTAACTGTCCCCTATACCTGGGCTCCTGAGCATTAAAGAGAAAAAAATCAACATGATATAGAAAAATGTTAGTTACATGCAAACAAGTGGTTAGAGTAAGATGGAACTTGGAGACATTGTAGAAAATAGGCCTGCCTTTCATCTAGTGCCGATATTCCACCTTTGTGTGCCAATCCACCCAGCAGGCTAAGCTTTGTTTCACACAGAGGTACTTCTTGCAAAGTGAGCACCAGATGTTGCTCTTCACCTTCTTGCATAGATTGTCTTTGTAAGACACTCCAGGATTTTGCTTGTTGTACCTGGAGTGCTTTTCCATGCACACAGCACAGATATGATTAGACGATGTCCCAGGGGAATCTCTGGAAAATGATTGCCTGGGGTCATCCGTTGAGGGCAGGGTTCCTTTCGTGGGTGGCTGTGGGCTAATGTCTTGTATCCACCAATTAGTTGCAGGCACAGTTTCTGAATATATCTGGTGAAATAAACTGGCTTTTTTGAAGCAGCTTGCTGCTTTGAAGCATACAAGATATAAGAATTATAACTGGCCCACATAAAACATTTTATGAAAAGCCACTGGGGCCAGCAGTAATGACGACGAGACTGGTGAAGGCGGGTCATCTGGTCATTTTTGTCACAGCCACCCATATATTTATTATAGTCCTTCACCAGCTGTGTCATCTATATTTCTTGCACACTGCCATTTTTATTTCTTCTGTTTATTACTACATTTTGGGCTGGATCATGGTAGTTCGAAATAAATGTGATGGGCTTTCTATCCCGCCAAACTAAACATGTTACACTTTCTTGACATAAATAGCGACTGTCACCCCTAGCAAGTTTTTTTACACTTTTCAGCGACTTAAGAAACTGCTTCCTATTTTGCTGCAGGGTTCCCACAATTCCTGTGTGTAATTCTGACAGTGCATATATAGCAAGGGTTACAGAGTTGTAGAACCGGTCCATGACAAGCACGTGAGATTTATTTTCCATTGCACATGAGGTCAGGAGATGAACGACTGTATTTCCTACTGCACCCAAGTCTTTTATAGGCATTGGTGCAACACCAGTGTAGATTTCTGCATTCAAAATGTAGCCAGTCTCACCTTCACAGAGAAGGAAAGACTTGATGCCCCACTTTGTGGGCTTATCCTTGATATACTGCTTGATAGCCAAGCATTATTTTTGTCAGGATCATCCCCTCATCTAGGCTCAAATGTTGCTTTGGAAGATAGAAGTAGAGAAACTTAGAGCAGACTTTTCAAGAAAGGCCTAACTTTATATATTCTATCTGTATTATCGATACCTGTGTCTTCCTCATCAATTATGTGTAAAAAACTCCAAAGGGCCAAGAATCTGTCTCGAGTCATAACATTTTGAAATCTGGGAGTAAACCCAACAATGTCAGAGCCCTCATTTGTCCAATAATCCCGATAGCTGGGCTTTATACATAAGTATTTCATATAGATCCTCAGTCCAAGAAAAGCCTTCATTTCTTCCACTGTGGCATCCTTGAAATTTTTGGCATTGTAGGAGTTGGGCTTTGCTATATGCAATTGGTGGGCCCAGAGGTTGGTTTTCTCTGTCAAATTTTGCCAGAAAGTATCATCCAAAAACAAGGATAAAAAGTCAATCAGTTCACTCTCCTCTGTGATAGATCCAGGAATGTTCACTGGGCCTTTTCCATCCTCATTGAAATTCAGATCTGTATTTGGTGATACAAAATTCCTTGTCCAACCTTCACCACCACCTAGATCTCCCCCATCAGCTGTTTGAGGGACACCCCCCCTTCTCTTACTATCGATCTAGCTCTAGATCTATAAGGTTCAAGATTCTCCTCATCACTCGAGCTCTGTCTGTGTCACTTGAACTGGAAATGTATTCTTGATGAAATTCTGACTCCTCAGAGTCTGAACCAACCGAAGTATCGATCACCTGTTGGACTGTGATAAGCCTAGACCTACTTTGCTTTCCTGTTGAAGTGCTTGGTCCATCAGCCACTTGTTTCATTGTGAATTTTCAGAATTTTTTCACGTTAAGCCACACAAAGTCAATTCAAACACATGGGGGCAGACATTTGCAATGGCTAACCATGAGGTTTGACCACAATTGGTTGGTTATTTTTAGTCTGTGATGCATTTTTTTCACGTACTAGGCAAATACCGAAAATTAGGTACAGCGGTATAGCGGCAGATTCAGATATTACCGAAAAATCTGTACAGAGGTCTGGTAGGGTTAAAAAACAGGAGGAGAGCCTAAGGGAATTTTGGGACAACACAAAACAAAACATCTGCATAATAGGGGTCCCAGAAGGAGAGGAGACTGAGCAAGGAATAGAAAACATGTTTGAAGAAATAATGACAGAAAACTTCTCTGATATTGGGAAGAAAAAAACTCACACAAGTCCAAGAAGTTCACAGAGTCCCAAACAAGATGAACCCAAAAGACTGACACCAAGACACATTATAATTAAACTAGAGTCCCAGCGTGCATGAAATCAGGTGCAGTTAGGGCCCCTAGGCCATCTTCTCCCTGTCACCACGTCTTGGTTTTCTGTGGTTCCCCATCGCAGCATGGCTCCATTTCCCCAGAGCCTGTGGGCCAGGGGGAGGGACCAAGTGGTTGCTGTTCTGCCCTCTACCTGCCCTGCTGCCACTCACCTGGGTTTGGCGTGGTTCCCCATTTGCCAAACAGCAATTGGAGTCTGAGGGCCAGGAGAGGGACCAAGATGTTGACTGTTCCACCTGGCTCGCCAGTCCCACCCTGATGCCACTCACCTCAGTTCCCTGTGGTTCCCTGATCAGAGCATGGGTCTGGTTCTCTGGAGCTTGTGGCTGGAGGGAGGAACCAAGAGGTCGCTGGTCTGCCCTCTCCCCACCGCGCTGCCACTCACCTGGGTTCGCTGTGGTTCCCTGTTCTCCAAGCTGCAATTGGAGCCTGAGTGCTGGGGGAGGAAACAAGAGGTTGACCATTCTGCCTGGCTTGCCAGTCCCACCCTGCTGACACTCATCTCAGTTCCCTGTGGTTCCCTGATCACCGCATGGCTTCAGTTCCCCGGAGCCTGTGGCCAGAGGGAGGGACCAAGAGGTCACTGTTCCGCCCAGTTCACCAGTCCCACCCTGCTGCCAAGCACCTCAGTTCCCCGTGGTTCACTGATCACAGCATGGCTCCAGTTCCACAGAGCCTGTAGCCAGGGGGAGGAACCAAGAGGTCACCATTCCACCCATTCACCAGTCCCACCCTGCTGCTCTGTTTGCTGTGGTACCCTGTTCACCATGCAACAATCAGAGACTGCGGGCCGGGGCGGAAGAGATCTAGAGGTGCTCAATGTACCTCATGGTGACTTGTCAAATGATCATTTTGGTCATCATGGTCACTGCCTTTTTATATATAGAACTAGAGGCCCGGTGCACGAAATTCATGCACGGAGGGGGGTTGTCCCTCAGCCCAGCCTGTACCCTCTCCAATCTGGGACCCCTCAAGGGATGTCCGACTGCCCGTTTAGGCCCGATCCTTGGGATCGGGCCTAAACGGGCAGTCGGACATCCCTCTCACGATCCAGGACTGCTGGCTCCCAACTGCTTGCTTGCCTGCCTTCCTGATTGCCCCTAACCACTTCTGCCTGCCAGCCTGATCACTCTCTAACCACTCTGCTGCCAGCCTGTTTGCCCCCAACTTCCCTCCTCTGCCGGCCTGGTCACCCCTAACTGCCCTCTCCTGGCAGGGTTGATCACCTCCAACTGCCCTCCCTTGCAGGCCGGGTGCCTCCCAACTGCCCTCTCCTGCTGGCCATCCTGTGTCCACATGGGGGCAGGATCTTTGACCACATGGGGCAGCTATATTGTGTGTTGCAGTGATGATCAATCTGTATAGTACTCGTTTATTAGATAGGATAGAGGCCTGGTAAAGGGGTGGGGGCCAGCTGGTTTGCCCTGAAGGGTGTCCCTGATCAGGGTGGGGTTCCCTTGGGGCGTGGGGCGGCCTGAGTGAGGGCCTGTGGTGGTTTGCAGGCCAGCCACGCCCCCTGGCAACGCAAGCGGAGGCCCTGGTATCTGGAATTTATTTTCCTTCTACAATTGAAACTTTGTAGCCTGGAGCAGAGCCAAGCCTGGGGCTCCCTCTGAGGCCAGCAGCCCTTTGTGTTGGGGTTATAATTGAAACTTTGTTGCCTTAAGCGGGTGGGCCTGGCCAGGGTGTGTGGAAAGCTTTGTTTCCCCTGTTGCCGGCAGCAACCCTGGCCTGCTCTCTCAAGCTCCATTCTGCCGCCATTTGTTTGAATTTGTTTAGCTTCTATAATTGAAACTTTGTAGCTTGAGTGGAGGCTTAGGCCTGCAATGGCTGGCAGAAAGCTTGGCTTCCTCTGTTACCTAGGAAACCTTGCTTTCTGTGGCTGTAGCCATCTTGGTTTGGGTTAATTTGCATACTCGCTCTGATTGGATGGTGGGCGTGGCTTGTGGGCATGTCAGAGGTGTGGTCAATTTGCATATTTGTCTATTATTAGATAAGATTGGCAAACACTAATGACAAAGAATTTTAAAGACTGAAGAGACAGAAAGTTACCCACAAGGGATCTCTCATCAGACTATCGACTGATTTCTTAACAAAAACACATCAGCCCAGAAGGGAATAGAATGAAATATACAAAGTCATGCAAAGCAAGGGTCCAAATCCAAGAATACTGTACCCAGCAAGGCTACCAATCAAAGTTGAGGGTGAAATGAAGAGCTTCAAGGACAAAAAATGACTAAAGGAGTTTACCACCACCAAATGCACAATGCAAGAAATTCTAAAGGGTCTGCTGTAAAAAGAAGTAGGAAAGAAAGAAGAACACAGCCATCTATATAATAATCCTATATAATAAAGAGGTAATATACAAATTGACCCTCATGCCCTTGCACAAGATGGCTGCCCCCATGTGGTCAAAGATGGCTGCCACAAGATGGCCGGCAGGAGATGGTAGCTGGTGGTAATCAGGCCAGCAGGAGAGGGCAGTTAGGGGCAACCAGGCCATCAGGGGAGGGCAATTGGGGGTACCAGGCCTGCAGGGGATGGCAGTTAGGGGGGACCAGGCTGGCAGAAAAGGGCAGTTAGGGGTGACCGGGCCGGCAGGGGATGGCAGTTGGGGGCAACTGGGTCAGCAGGGGAGGGCAGTTGGGGGCAATTGGGCTGTAAGGGGAACAGTTAGGCATTAATCAGGCTGGCAGGGGAGTGGTTAGGGGGTTATCAGGCAAGCAGGCAGGTGAGGGATTGGGAGCCAGCAGTCCTGGATTGTGAGAGGGATGTCTGACTGCCAGTTTAGGACTGATCCCACAGACAGTCAGACATCCCCCTAGGGGTCCCAGATTGGAGAGGGTGCAGGCTAAGTTGAGGGGCAACCCCCCCATGCACGCATTTTGTGCACTGGGCCTCTAGTAAAGAATAAAAATGGTGACATACAAGTACCTACCAATAATAACTTTAAATGTAAATGAATTAAATGCCCCAATCAAAAGACATAGGGTAGCCGAGTGGATAAGAAAACATGACACATATATCTGCTGTCTGCAGGAGACCCACCTCAGAACAAAGGACTCACACAGACTGATGGTGAAGGGTTGACACAGACTGATGGTGAAGGGTTGGAAAAAGGTTTTTCAGGTGAATGGAAATGAAAAAAAAAAAAAAACAACAAAAAACTGGGGTAGCAATACTTACATCTGACAAATTAGACCTCAAAGTGAAGGCCATACAAGAGATAAAAAAGGCAACTTCATAATACTAAAGGGAGCAATTTAACAAGAAGATATAACTCTGATAAACATATGCACACAATACAGGAGCACCCAAATTCATAAAACAACTTCTGGAAGATATCAAGGGAGATATTGACAGCAATACAGTTATAGTAGGGGGCTTTAATATCCCACTAACACCACTGGATAAATCTTCTAATCAAAAATCATCCAAAAACAGCAATCTCAAATGACTAACTAGATCAGATGAAATTGACATCTTCAGAACATTTCATCCCTAAGCCACAGAATATATGTTCTTCTCAAGTGCACAAGGGACATTTTCAAAGATACACCACATATTGGTACACAGGCAAAGTCTCTTAAAATTCAAGAAGATAGAAAATATATCAATCATCTTCTCAGATCACAATGGCATAAAATTAGAAATCAACTACAATAAAAACAATTAAAAAAAAACAAACATCTGGAGGCTAAATAGCATGCTATTAAACAATTAATGGGTTACCAAAGATATCAAAGAAGAAATAAAAAGCAACAAACGACAATGAAAACACAACAATCCAAAATCTATGGGACACAGTGAAAGCAGTCTTGAGAGGGAAGTTCATAGTTCTACAGGCCTACCTCAAAAAACCAGAAAGAAATGGTAATAAATAATCTAACTCTACAACTTAAAGAATTAGAAAGAGAGCAACAAGAAAATTCCACTGAAACTGGAAGGAAGGAGATAATAAAGATCAGAGCAGAAATGAATGACATAGAGATTAAAAAAAAAAAACCCAAAACAAAATCAACAAAACCACGATCTGGTTCTTTGAAAGGATACAAGATTGATGAACCTCTAGCAAGGATCACCAAGAAGTAAAGAGAGAGGATCCAAATAAATAAAATCAGAAATGAAAGAGAAGAAATAACAATAGACCCTATAGAAATACAAAGTATTGTTAAATATACTATGGACAACTTTATTCCAACAAACAAGACAACCTGGAGGAAGTGGAAATATTCCCAGAAAAATACAACTTTCCAAAACTTAATCAGGAAGATTCTAAAAATCTCAATAGGCCAATAACTATGGAAGAAATTGAAGCAGTAATCAAAAAGCTTCCGGGAAACAAAAGCCCAGGGAAAGACGGCTTCACAGGAGAGTTTTACCAAACATTCAAGGAAGAAGTAAATCCTATCCTCCTCAAACTACTCCAAAAAAATTCAAGAAGGAACACTTTGAATCTCATTCTATGAAGCCAGCATCACCCTAATAACAAAACCAGATAAAGACAGTACAGTGAAAGAGAACTACAGGCCAATATCCCTCATGAACATAGATGCCAAAAACCTCAACAAAATTATAGCAAATCAGGTATAGCAGTACATTAGAAAGATCATACACCATGGCCAAGTAGGATTTATCCCAGGGATGCAAGGATGGTACAATATCCGCAAATCAACAAATGTGATACATCACATAAACAAATTGAGAGAAAAAAAAAAAAACCACTTGGTCATATCAATTGACCCAGAAAAAGCATTAGACAAAATCCAACACTCTTTCTTGATAAAGAGTCTCTGCAAGGTGGGAATAGAAGGATCATACCTCAACATAATAAAAGCCATATATGACAAAGCCACAGCCAACATCATACTCAATGGACAGAACATAAAACCATTTCCCCTAAGAATAGGAACAAGACAGGGATGCCCACTCTCACCACTCCTGTTCAACATAGTATTGGAAATACTAGCAATTGCAATCAGACACGAAGAAGAAATAAAAGGTATCCAAATTGTAAAAGAAGTAAAACTGTCCTTATTCGCAGATGACATGATACTGTACATAGAAAACACTAAAGACTCCATAAAAAATTATTAGACTTAATAAACGAATTTTGCATGTAACAGGATACAAAATTAATGCAAAGAAATCTATGGAATTTCTATACACTGATAGTGAACTTATAGAAAGAGAGACTAAAAAAGCCATTCCATTTACCATCGCACCAAAAAAATTAAGATACCTAGGAATAAACTTAACTAAGGGGGTAAAAGACCTATAAGCAGAAACTACAGGGCACTGAAAAAAGACACAGAGGAAGACATGAACAGATGGAATAACATACCATGTTCATGGATTGGTAGAATCAACATCTTCAAAATGTCCATACTACCCAAAGCAATCTATAGATTCAATGCACTTCCCATTAAAATACCAATGGCATATTTCACAGAAGTAGATCAAACTTTCCAGAAATTTATCAGGAATAAAAAAAGACCCTGAAGAGCTGCAACAATTCTGAGAAAGAAGAACATAGTAGGTGGATCACAAAGCTACTGTTCTCAAAACAGCGTGGTACTGGCACAAGAACAGACATGTAAATCAATGGAATAGAATAGAGAAGCCAGAAATTGACCCAAACCACTATGCTCAATTAATATTTGACAAAGGAGGCAAGAGCATACAATGGAATCAAGACAGTCTCTTCAATAAATTGTGTTGGCAAAATTGGACAGATACATGCAAAAAAATTGAAACTAGACCACCAACTTATACCATACACAAAAATAAACCCAAAATGGATAAAGGACTTAATGGATAAGATGGAAAACCCTAAAAATCTTAGAGGAATCCACAGGCAGCAAAATCTCAGACATATGCCAAAGCAATATATTCACTGATACTACTCCTAGGGCAATGGAAACTAAAGCTAAAATAAACAAATGGGACTACATCAAAATAAAAAGCTTTTTCACAGCAAAAGAAACCATCAACAAAAAAACAAGAAAGCCCACTTCATGGGAGAATATATTTGCCAATGTTATCACTGATAAAGGTTTAATCTCCAATATTTACAGGGAACTCATACAACTTGATAAAAGACAAACAACCCAATTAAAAAAAAAGGGAAACAGACATAAATAGATACTTTTCGAAAGAAGACAGAATGAAGGCAAAGAGTCATATGAAAACATGTTATAAGTCAATAATAATCTGAGAGATGCAAATCAAAATGACACTGTGGTACCATCTTACACCTGTCAGAATGGCAATCATCAACAAATCTACAAATGACAAGTGCTGGAGAGGATGCAAGGGAAAAAGAAACCCTCGTGTACTGCTGGTGGCAATGCAGACTGGTGCAGCTACTGTGGAAAACAGTATGCAGTTTTCTCGAAAAAACTAAAAATTGAACTCCCATTTGACCCTGTGATCCCACTTCCAGGAATATATCCAAAGAAACTATAAACAAAGAAATTAGAAAGTATACATGCACCCCTATATTCATAGCAACACAATTAACTATAGCTAAGATTTGGAAACAGCCTAAGTGTCCATCATCAGATGAGTGGATTAAAAAACTGCTACATCTACACAATGGAATACTCTGCTGTGGTAAAAAAGAAGGAATTCTTACCATTTCAACATCATGGATGGAACTGGAGAGCATTATGCTAAGCTAAATAAGCCAGTCAGAGAAAGATAAATACCATATGATCTCACTCATTTATGGAATATAATGAACAACATAAACCGATGAATAAAAACAGATCCAGATACAGAGAAACATTGATCAGACCTTCAAACCTCAGAGAGAAGGTAGGGGAGGGTTGGGTTGAGGGGGAGAGATTAACCAAAGAATTTGTATGCATGCATATAAGCCTAAGCAATGGACACAGACAACAAGGGGGTGAGGGCATGAGTGGGTGGTGGGGGGTGAGTAAGCGGGCAATAAGGACACATATGTAATACCTTAATCAATGAAGAAATTAAAAAAATTGGTTTATCCTTTTAAAGAAGCATCTCTTGGTTTCATTGTTTTGCGTGTGTGTGGGTTTTTTGTCTCTTTGTTATTTATTTCTACTCTAATCTTTATTATTTTCTTCCTTCTATTTATTCTGGGCTTTTCTTGTTGTTCTCTTTCTAGTTCTTTAAGTTGTAGGGGTAAATAGTTTATTGATGATTTTTCTTATTTTTTGAAGTAAGCTTGTAGTGCTATGAACTTCCCTCTCAGGAGTGCTTTTGCTGTGTCCCAGAGATTTGGGTTTGTTGTGTGTTCATTTTCATTTTCCATAAAGTTTTTTATTCCCTTCTTGATCTCATTGGTAACCCATTCATTGTTTAATAATATGCTATTTAGCCTCTATGCATTTGAATGTTTTGGGGTGTTTTTACTATAGTTGATTCCTAATTTCATTCCACTGTATTCTGAGAAGATGCTTGATATGATTTCAATATTCTTTAACTTTTAGAGACTTGTTTTGTACCCTAACATGTGGTGTATCTTTGTGAATAGTCCATGTGCACTTGAGAAGAATGTATATTCTGCTGCTTTGGGGTGATATGTTCTTTAAATGTCAATTAAATCCATCTGATCCAGTGTGCCCTTTCGAATCACTGTTTCCTTGTCAACTTTTTGTCTCGAAGAGCTTTCCAGTGAAGTCAGTGTGGTGTTAAAGTCCCCTACTATGACTGCACTGTTGTCGATCTCTCCATTAAAGTACTCTAGAAGTTTTTTTTTTTTTTTTTTTTATGTATTTAGGTGTTCCTGTATTGGGTGCATATATGTTTACCAGGATTATAACTTTACAAAAAATATATGTTTAGTGATTTCAGAGAGGAAGAGAGAAAGGAGAGAGATAGAAACATCAATGATGAGACTCATTAATCGGCTGCCTCCTGCACGCCTCCCACTGGGGATCAAGCCTGCAACCCGGGCATGTGCCCTTGACTGGAATTGAACCTGGGACCCTTCAATCTGCAGGCCATTGCTCTACATATTAAGTCAAAACACATAGGGCAGGATTATATCTTCTTACTGGATCGATCCCTTTAGTATTATGTAGTGACCTTTGTTGTCTCTTATTATGGTGTTTAGAATTCTATTTTTTAGGATATGAAATTTGCTATTCCAGCTTCTTTTTTCTTTTCTATTTGCATGGAAAGTATTTTTTCATACCTTCACTCTCATCCTGTGTCTTTTGGTCTGAGTTGGATATCCTGTAGACAGCATAAGGTTGGGTCATGTTTTTGTATCCATTCAGCTACCCTATTCCTTTTGATTGGAGCCTTTAATCCATTTAAATTTAAGATTATTATTGATAGGTACTTATTTTCATTTTAATTCTGTAAGCCCAGGTTTCTCATTCTGTTCCTTCTTCTAATTACAGCAGTCCATTTATTATTTCTTCTAATGCTGCCTTGATAGTGATGTTCTCTTTTAGCCATTGTCCAGAAAGCTCTTTGACAGTCTATTTTGAATGATAGTCTTGTTGTAGGTAGTAATCTTTGTTTCAGATCCTTGCTTTCCATTACCTTGAGTACTTCATGCCATTCTCTTCTGGCCTTTAGAGTTTCTGATGAGAAATCAGGTATCAGCATTATGGGAGCTCCTTTGTAGTTAACAGTTTGCTTTTCTCTTGCTGCCTTCAAGATTGTCTCTCTGTATTTATTTTGTGGCATTTTAATTATGACTAGAGGCCTGGTACACAAAATTCATGCACAGGGGTGTGTCCCCCTCAGCCCAGCTTGCACCCTCTCCAATCTGGGACCCCTCGAGGAATGTCTGGTGGGATATGGCCTAACGGACAGTCGGACATCCCTATCACAATCCAGGACTGCTGGCTCTCAACCACTTGCCTGCCTGTCTGCCTGATTGCCCCTAATTACTTCTGCCTGCCAGCCTGATCACCCCTAACCACTCCCCTGCCAGCCTGATCGCCTAATTGCTCCCCTGCCAGCTCCACTGTCCTTAACTGCCCTCCACTGCCTGCCTGGTCATTCCTAACTGCCCTCCCTTGCCAGCTGGGTTGCCCCTAACTGCCCTCCCCTGCTGGCCGGGTTGCCCTCAACTGCCCTCCCCTGCAGGACTGGTTGCCCCCAACTGACCTCCCCTGCTAGCCATCTTGTGGTGGCCATCTTTGACCACATTGGAGCGGCCATCTTGTATGCTGGAGTGATGGTCAATTTGCATATTATCTCTTTATTATATAGGATGTGTTTGGGTGTGGGACTGGGTTCTTCTTGCTTGGGGTTCTCTGTGTCTCTTGAACCTGTGACTTTTTCCTTTACCAGGTTAGGGAAGTTTTTTGCCATTATTTCTTCAAACATGGTTTCTCTCTTCCTCCATTTCTGCCTCTTCTGGAATACCTACTATTCAAATATTATGTTTCCCTTTGTCCCACAGCTCCCTTAAGCTGTCTTCCTGTTTTTCAATTGTTGTTTTTTTTTTTTTCCTATTTGAGTCTCTGATTGATTTTTTTCTACCCTGCTTTTAATTCAGTGATTCGGTTCTTATTTTCCCTTAATCTTCTGTGTATTGCTTCTAATGTGCTATTTATTTGTGCTATGTCATTCTTTATTTGTTTTCATAATTACTATATCTTTTCTCATGCTGTTGAGCATCTTTACCACCATTACTGTGAACTCTGTTTTAGATAAATTTCTTATCTCTATTTCATCTATCTCTTCTTCTGGAGAATTCTCTTGTTCTTTCATTTGGGGGTTGTTTCTTTATCTCCTTATTTTGGCTGCCTGTTTGGGTTTGATCTTTATTACATAGATCTGCCAAGTCTCTCAATCTCTAGTGCAGGACAGTGTCAAACTCTGTTTCTGACTGATTAGATCAGACAAAGACTTAACCCTTTGCACTCGCTTGCTTTTTTCTCGATTCCTTTATTCTACTCGTGATTTAATTTTTTAAATACCCCAGATTTTACAAAGCGTGGCAGTAAAATAAAAAACTGGAGTTTCTTTTCATACAAACATATTTATTTGGATTTTTTTATGTTTCAAATTATTGATACATTCAATACAATTTGACATACAAGCTGCTATCGATGCTAAGCGTGTTGAGTCACACTCGACATCCGAGTGCAAAAGGTTAAGCCTCCAGAGACTGCCTCTGCATACAGACTGATAGGATTCCTATTTGAATTTCCCTCAAGCAATCATTCTCATGTGTGGCAAGAGTTGTTTTTTTTTTTTTTTTTTCAACAGGTTGGTACAGTTGCTTTTGCCTAGAGCAGTGATGGCGAACCTATGACACGCGTGTCAGCACTTACACACGTAGTCATTTCTGATGACACGTGGCCGCATGCTGAGGATGAAACATTTGCAGCTCCTGAGGATGAAACATTTGCGACTAGAGTCTTGGAGTTAGTTTTTTCCTCATAGTGACACACTACCCGAGTTATGCTGTTTTTTGGCGATGTTTGACACACCAAGCTCAAAAGGTTTCCCATCACTGGCCTAGAGGCTAGTTGTCATTTTTAGACTCTTAAGTGGCCTCAGGAACTCTGAATTGTGGGGCAAGGTGTTTTCCAATCAGCAAGGTCAACTGTCCTCCACCCAGGCAAAGCCACATGTATAGCAACTGTCTGTGTGGGTAAGATGTCTTTCAATGCTTGAGAGAATGACTCAGTCCAGGAAACTGGGGTGTATGCCTTCTGAGATCTAACCCCTGAGCATCCAATCCTGGTTTTTGCTCACACAGCTCCAGTACACTTTGCCCGCCCTCTGTCAGAGCAAAGTCTGGGTGGCTCCACAGGGAATTTTGTACATTGGCCCTTTAAGTGGGTGCCTAGATTTCGAGCCATCTCTCTCTGGCAGATGACAACTGTGCTACTTTCCACAGCCAGATGTTATGTGGGGACCCTTCTCAGTTCTGGTGCTCTCTGCTGGGGGGCCCAGCTAGGGGATTAGACCCCAAAGATCTCAGTGGCTACCCCCCTACAGCTGAGATATCGTTCTGGAACTTCAGTTGCTGTCTAAGGGCAACAGCCAGCCCTTTAGTGTCTCTGCCCCTCTTACCCGTCTCTACATGGTCTCCACTTTCAGTCCTGGGTATCAGGGTTCTCTCCAGCAAGGGTTCTGTTAATTATTAAGGAAATTTTTCTGTACTCTCCTGCAATCGAACGGAGGGAGCTGGGTGTCTGCTCCTGCAATCAATCTCAGGGAGCTGGGGGTCCACTCCTGAACAAGGCCAAAAGCCTCCGCCAGAGGCTTTCAGCCTTGGGCAGGAGCGGAGCCTGTGATCGATCGCAGGGAGCTGGGGGTCCATACCTGCGATCAATTGCAGGCAGCTGGAGGTCCATTCCTGCCCAAGGCGAAAAGCCTCCGCTAGAGGCAGGAGTGGAGCCTGCGATCGATTGCATGAAGCACGGATCTGCTCCTGCGATTGATCACAGGGAGCTGGGGCCAAAAGCTTCCACCAGAGGCAAGAGTTGAGCCTGCATCGATTGCAGGGAGCTGGGGTCTGCTCCAGCGATCCATCGCAGGGAGCTGGGGGTCCGCTCCTGCCCAAGGCCGAAAGCCTCTGCCAGAGGCTTTCGGCCTTGGGCAGGAGCAGAGCCTGAAATTGATTGCAGGGATTGGGGTTCCACTCCTGCGATTGATCACATGGAGCTGGGGGTTCACTCCTGCGATCGATCACAGGGAAAGGGAGTCCACTCCTGTCTAATGCCGAAAGATTCCCCAGGAGGATTTCGGCATTGGGCATGAGCAGATCCTGTGATCGATTGCAGAGAGATGGGGTCCGCTCCTGCCCAAGGACAAAAGCTTCCGATGCAGGAAGGAGCGGAGCCTACGATTGATTGCAGGGAGCGAGAGTCTGCTCCTGCCCAAGGCTGAAAGCTTCCCCAAAAGGATTTCAGCCTTGGGCAGGAGCGGAGCCTGCAATCGATCGCAGAGAGTGGGGGTCCAGTCCTGCGATTGATCGCAGGGAGCTGGAGGTCCGCTCTGGCAATCAATCGCAGGGAGCTGGTAGTCCGCTCCTGCCCACAGCTGAAAGTCTGCGCCAGAGGCTTTTGGCCTTTGGCAGGAGAGGAGCCCGCGATTGATGGCAGGGAGTTTGGGGTCCACTCCTGACCATGGCCAAAAATTTCCCAAGAAGCTTTCAGCCTTTGGCAAGAGCGGAGGCTGCGATTGATGGCAGGGAGTTTGGGGTCCGCTCCTGCCCATGGCCGAAAATTTCCCCGGAAGCTTTCATCCTTTGGCAAGAGTGGAGCCTGTGGTCGATCGCAGGGAGCTGGGGGTCAGCTCCAGCCTATGGCTGAATGCTTCCCCCAAAGACTTTCGGCCTTGGGCAGGAGCAGAGCCTGAGATTGATCTCAGAGAGTGGGGGTCCGCTCCTACGATCGATCTCAGGGAGCTGGGGGTCCGCTCCTGCGGTCGATCACAGGGAGCTGGTAGTCCGCTCCTGCCCAAGGCTGAAAGTCTCTGCCATAGGCTTTTGGCCTTTGGCAGGAGCGGAGCCTGTGATCGATCGCAGAGAGCTGTGGTACGATCCTGCCCAAGGACAAATGCCTCAAATGGAGACAGGAGCGGAGCCTATGTCTGCTCCTGCCCAAGGCCGAAAGCTTCCCCAAAAGGATTTCAGCCTTGGGCAGGAGCGGAGCCTGCGATTGATCTTAGGGAGCGAGGGGTCCGCTCCTACTACAGATAGCAGGGAGCTGGGATTCCCTCCTGCCCAAGGCCAAAAGCTTCCCCCAGAGGCTTTCAGCCTTGTGCAGGAATGGAGCCTGTGATTGACCTCAGAGAGCGGAGGTCCACTACTGCTATAGATCTCAGGGAGTTTGGGGTCATCTCCTGTGTTGGATCGCAGGCAGGTGGCGCTCTGCTCCTGTCCAAGGCCGAAAGCCTCTGCCAGAGGCTTTGGGCCTTGGGCAAGAGCAGAGCCTGCAATTGATGGCAGAGAGCTCCTGCACATGGCCAAAAGCCTCGGAAAGAGGTAGGAGCTGAGCCTGCGATCGATTGCAAGGAGTGGGATTCTGTTCCTGCTCAAGCAGAGAGCTTCCCCAAAAGGTTTTCAGACTTGGGCAGAAGCAGGGCATGTGATCGTTCACAGAGAGCAGGGGTCCACTCCTGAGATTGATCGCAGGGAACTGGGGGTCCACTCCTGCCCAAGGCCGAAACTTTCCCCAGAAACTTTAGGCCTTGGGCAGGAGCAGAGGCTGCAATCGATAGCAGGGAGCTGGGATCTGTTCCTGCGATGAATCGCATGGAGCTGGGGGTGATCCCCTGTAATCGATCGCAGGGAGCTGGCGGTCTGCTCCTGCCCAAAGCTGAAACTTCCTTGGAGGCTTTGGTCCTTTGGCAAGAGGGGAGCCTGTGATCGATAACAGATAGTGGGGTTCTGCTCTGGAGATCGATCGCAGGGAGCTGGGGGTCTGCTTCTGCCCATGGCCGAATGCTTCCCCCAGAGGCTTTTGGCCTTGTGTAGGAGCGGAGTCTGCGATCTATCACAGGGAGCTCGGGGTCCACTCTTGCGATGGATAGCAGGGAGGTGGGGGTCCGCTCCTGCCCAAGGCTGAATGCTTCCCCCAGATGATTTCGACCTTGGGGAGGAGCGGATCATGTTATCGATCGCAGAGAGCTGGAGTACACTCCTGCCCAAGTCTAAGAGCCTTCGACAAAGGCAGGTCCAGAGCCTATGATCTATTGGAGGGAGCGGGAGTCCTCTCCTGCCCAAGGCCAAAAGCTTCCCCAAAAGGCTTTCGGCCTTGGGCAGGAGCTAAGCCTGTGATCGAGCGCAGAGAGCGGGGGTCTGCTCCTGCGATTGATGGCAGGGAGCTGGGGGTCCACTCTGGCGATCGATCGCAGGGAGATGGAGGTCAGCTCTTGCGATCAATTGCAGGGAGCTGGTAGTATGCTCCTGCCCAAGGCTGAAAGCTTCCACCGGGGGCTTTTGGCCTTGGGCAGGAGCAAAGCCTGCGATTGATCGCAGGGAGCTGGGGGTCCACTCTTGCCCAAGGCCTAAACTTGCCCCGTCAGCTTTCAACCTTTGGTAGGAGCAAAGCCTATGAATGATCGCAGAGAGTGGGGGTCCGCCTCCTGTGATTGATCGCAAGGAGTTGATGGTCCGATCTTGACCATGGTCAAATGTTTACCCAGGAGGCATTTGGCCTTGGGCAGGAGCGGACCCCCAGCTCTGTGCGATCAATTGTAGGAGCGGACCCTCAGCTACCTGCGATCAATCACAGGAGCAGACCCCCAGCTCTCTGTGTTTGATCTTTGCAGTGGACTCCTGCTCCCTGCAATCGATGGCAGTCTCTGTTGCTGCCCAAGGCTGAATGCCTCTGGCGGAGGTTTTTGGCCTTGGGCAGAAACGGATCCCCAGCTCCTTGCGATCAATCCCAAGTTTCGCTCCTACCCCAGGCTGGAAGCCTCGAAAGGGGCGGAACGCTAGCTCCCTCTGATCGATAGCAGGAGTGGACCCCTGATCCCTGGGATCGATCACAGGAGTGGACACCCAGATCCCTGTGATCCATCGCAGGTGTCTTTCGGCCTTGGGCAGGAGCAGACCCCCAGCTCCCTGGGATCGAATGCAGTAGGCTTTCAGCCTTGGGCAGGAGCGGACCCCCAGTTCCCTGGGTTCGATCACAGGGGCGGAACCCCAGATCTCTATGATAGATCTCAGGCTCCCCTCCTGCCTCCATTGGAGGCTTTCGGCCTTGGGCAGGAGCAGACCCCCAGCTCCCTTGGATTGATCACAGGAGCAGACCTGCAGCTCCCTGCAATCAATCACTGGTGGCTTTTCATCTTGTGCAGGAGCTGACACCCACCTCCCTGTGATCAATCACAGGAATGGTTCCCCTCTCCCTGCAATCAATCACAGGATCCACTCCTGCCCAAAGCCAAAAGCCTCTGAGGGAGGCTTTCAGCCTTGGGCAGGAGCGGACCCCCAGCTCCCTGGGATCTATCACATGAACAGAACCCCAGCTCCCTGCAATCAATTGCAGGAGCGGATTCCCAGCTCCCTGCGATCGATCACAGGAGAGGACACCCGCTTTCTGCGATCATTCCCAGGAGCGGAGCCTGTTATCGATCGCAAGGAGCACAGGTCCATTCCTGTGATTAATCACAGGGAGTTGGGGGTCTGCTCCAGGTGACGGCTGAAAGCCTCCGGCGAACACTTTAGGCCTTGGGTAGGAGCGGAGCCCGCCTTAGATTGCAAGGAGTGGGGGTCCGCTCCTGCGATCGATCACAGGGAGCTGGGGGTCCTCTCCTGCAACCAATTGCAGGGAACTGGGAGTCTGCTGCTGCCCAAGGCCAAAAGCCTCCGCCAGAGGAAGGAGCGAAGCCTGCAATCGATCGCAGGGAGCAGGTGTCTGCTCCTGCTATTGATCACAGGGAGCTTGGGGACCACTCCTGCCCAAGGCTGAAAGCCGCCTGTGATTGATGGCAGGGAGGTGGGGATCCGCTCCTGAGGTCTATTGCATGGAGCTGTAGGTCCGCTCCTGCCCAAGGTGGAAATCCTTCGCCAGAGGCTTTTGGTGTTGTGCAGAAGCGGAGATCTCAATTGCAGGCAGCAGGGGTCCGCTCCTGCGATCAATCTCAGCGAGCTAGGGGTCTGCTCCTGCGGTTGATCACAGGGAGCTGGTAGTCCGCTCCTGCCTAAGGCTGAAAGTCTCCGCCAGAGGCTTTCAGCCTTTGGCAGGAGCAGAGCCTGTGATCGATCGCAGAGAGCTGTGGTACGATCCTGCCCAAGGACAAATGCCTCCGATGGAGACAGGAGCAGAGCCTATGATCAATTTCAGGGAGCAAGTCTGCTCCTGCCCAAGGCCGAAAGCTTCCCCAAAAGGATTTCAGCCTTGG
Source organism: Eptesicus fuscus (assembly GCF_027574615.1). Lineage (NCBI taxonomy): Eukaryota > Metazoa > Chordata > Mammalia > Chiroptera > Vespertilionidae > Eptesicus > Eptesicus fuscus. Next base: position 17,388,625 of record NC_072496.1, read on the forward strand.
GCAGGAGCAGAGCCTGCGATCGATATCACAGAGCGGGGGTCCGCTCCTGCGATTGATCGCAAGGAGCTAGGGGTCCGCTCCTACAATCGATTGCAAGGAGTTGGGATTCCCTCCTGCCCAAGGCCAAAAGCTTCCCCCAGAGGCTTTCGGCCTTGGGCAGGAATGAAGCCTGTGATTCATCACAGGGAGCTGTGGGTCAACTCTTGCCCTAGGCCAAAACTTCCCCTGTAGGCTTCCCGCCTTTGGCAGGAGCAGAGCCTGTGATCGAACGCAGAGAGCGAAGGTCTGCTTCTATGATTGATCACAGGAAGTTGGGGGTCTGATCTTGTCCATGGCCAAATGTTAACCCAGAAGGCTTTTGGCCTTGGGCAGGAGTGGACCCCCAGCTCCCTGCGATCAATCACAGGAGCAGACACCCAGCTCTCTGCGTTCGATCTTAGGAGGGGACTCCCGCTCCCTGCAATCCATGGCAGGCTCCAATCCTGCCCAAGGTCGAATGCCTCTGGTTTAGGATTTTGGCCTTGGGCAGAAGCGGACCCCTAGCTCCTTTCGATCAATTCCAATCTCCGCACCTGCCCAGGCTCAAATCCTCTGGCAGAGGCTTTTGGCCTTGGGCAGGAGCGGAATCCCGCTCTCTGAGATCTATCACAGGTTTTGCTCCTGCCAAAGGCCGTAAGCCTTCGGGGGAAGTTTCAGCCTTAACCTCCCTGTGATCAATCACAGGAATGGACAACCTCTCCCTGCCATTGATCACAGGCTCCGCTCCGGCCCAAGGCCCAAAGCCTCTGGGGGAAGCTTTTGGCCTTGGGCAGGAACAGATCCCCAGCTCCCTGCAATCGATCATAGAAGTGGACCCCCAGCTACTTGCAATCTATCCCAGGCAGCTTTTGGCCTTGGGCAGGAACGGACCCCAGTTCCCTGGGATTGATCAGAGGAGCGCACCCCCAGATCTCTGCGATTGATCGAAGGCTCCACTCCTGCCTCCATCAGAGGCTTTCAGCCTTGGGCAGGAGTGGACCTCCAGGTAACTGGGATTGATCACAGGATCTGACCCTAGCTCCCAGCGATCAATCACAGGAATGGACCCCCGCTCCTTGCAATCAATCACAGGCTCCGCTCCTGCAAAAAGCCGAAAGCCTCCCCCAGAGGGAGGATTTCGGCCTTGGGCAGGAGCGGACCGCCAACGCCCTGCAATCGATTGCAGGAGCTGACCCCCAGCTCCCTGCGATCGTGTCCAGGTGGCTTTCAGCCTTGGGTAGGAGCGGACCCCAATCTCCTTGCGATCGATCACAGGAGAGGACACCCACTATATGCGATCAATCGCAGGAGCAGAGCCTGTGATTGATCACAGGGAGCGCAGGTCCATTCCTGTGATTGATCACAGACAGTTGGGTGTCCGCTCCTGCCTATGGCTGAAAGCCTCCGGTGAACGCTTTAGGTCTTGGGTAGGAATGGAGCCTGCCTTTGATTTCAGGGTGTGGGGGTCCGCTCTTGCAATTGTTCGCAGGGAGCTGGGGTTCCGCTCGTACTATCGATTGCAGGGAGCTGAGGGTCGACTCTTGCCCAAGGCTGAAAGCTTCCCCCTGGAGCTTTCAGCCTTGGGCAGGAGAGAAGCCTGCAACTGATTGCAGGGAGCTGGGGTTCCGCTCGTACTATCAATTGCAGGGAGCTGAGGGTCGCTTGCCCAAGGCCAAAACTTCCCCTGTGTGCTTTCCGTGTTTGGCAGGAGCAGAGCCTGTGATCGATCCTAGAGAGCGGGTGTCCACTCCTATGATTGATCACAGGGAGTTGGGGGTCCGCATTTGCCTATGGCCAAATGTTTTCCCAGGAGACTTTTGGCCTTTGGCAGGAGCGGACCCCAGCTCCCTGCGATCGATCACAGGAGCAGACCCCCAGCTCTCTGCATTCGATTTTAGTAGCGGTCTTCCGCTCCCTGCAATCAATATTAGGCTCTGCTCCTGCCCAATGCTGAATGCCTCTGGTGGAGGCTTTTGGCCTTGGGCAGAAGCGGACCCAGGCTCCTTGCAATCAATCCCAAGCTCTGCAGCTGCCCCAGGGTGAAAGCCTCTGGCAGAGGATTTCGGCCTTGGGCAGGAGCAGAACCCTAGCTCCCTGTGATCAATCTCAGGAGTGGAACCCTGCTCCCTGAGATTGATTGCAGGCTCTGCTCCTGCCTCCAGCTGAGGCTTTCGGCCTTGGGCATGAGTGGAACCCCACTCTCTGAGATCAATCACAGGCTCCACCCCTGCCAAAGGCCGAAAGCCTTCGGGGGAAGTTTTGGCCTTGGGCCAGAGTGGACCCCCACCTCCCTGTGATCAATCACAGGAATTGACCCCAGCTCCCTGCAATCGTTCACAGCCTCCACTCCTGCCCAAGGCCCAAAGCCTCTGGGGGAAGCTTTTGCCCTTGGGCAGGAGCAGATCCCCAGCTCCCTGCAATCGATTACAGGAGTGGACCCCCAGCTCCCTGGGATTGATCACAGGAGGGCACCCCCAGATCTCTGTGATCGATTGCAGGCTCCACTCCTGCCTCCGTTGGAGGTTTTCAGCCTTGCGCAGGAACGGACTCCCAATTCACTGGGATCGATCACAGGAGCAGACCCTCAGCTCCCTGAGATCGATTGCAGGCGGCCTTTGGCCTTGGGCAGGAACTGACTCCCAGCTCCCTGAGATCAATCACAGGAATGGATCCCCACTCCCTGCAATCAATCACAGGCTCTGCTCCTGCCCAAAGCTGAAAGCCTCTGGGGGAAGCTTTCTTCCTTGGGCAGGAGCGGACCCCAGCTCCCTACAATTGATTGCAGGAGGGGACTCCCAGCTCCCTGCGATCTTGTCCTGGTTGCCTTCGGCGTTGGGTAGGAGTGGACCCCAATCTCCCTGCGATCGATCGCAGGAGAGGACACCCGCTCTCTGTGATCAATCACAGGAGCGGAGCCTGGGATCGATCGCAGGGAACGCAGGGCCATTCCTGTGATTGATCACAGGAAATTGGGGGTCCGCTCTTGCCCATGGCTGAAAGCCTCCGGCGAATGCTTTAGGCCTTGGGTAGGAGCGGAGCCTGCCTTAGATTGCAGTGAGTGGGAGTCCGCTCCCGCCATCAATCACAGAGCACTGGGTTCCTCCCTGCGATGGAGCATAGGGAACTGGGAGTCCAATTCTGCTCAAGGCCAAAAGCCTCCACAGGCGGTAGGGGCAGAGCCTGCAATCGATCGCAGGGAGTGGGTGTCCCCTCCTGCTATTGATCACAGGAGTTTGGGGTCCACTCCTGCCCAAGGCTGAAAGCGACCTGTGGTTGATGGCAGGGAGGTGCGGATCCGATCCTGTGATGGACTGCATGGAGCTGGAGGTTCACTCCTGCCCAAGGTCGAAAGCCTTCGCCCGAGGGTTTTGGCATTGGGCAAAAGCGGAGCCTTCATTCAATTTCAGCCAGCGGGGGTCCACTCCTGCGATCGTTTTAAGGGAGCTTGGAGTCTGCTCCTATAATTGATCACAGGGAGCTGGTTGTCCGCTGCTACCCAAGGCTGAATGTCTCCGCCAGAGGCTTTTGGCCTTTGGCAGGAATGGAGCCTGCGATTAATGGAAGTTTGGGGTCCGCTCCTGCCCGTGGCCGAAAAATCCCCCAAAAGGTTTCAGCCTTTGGCAAGAGCGGAGCCTGTGATCCATTGCAGAGAGCTGTGGTCTGATCCTGCCCAAGGACAAAAGCCTCCGATAGAGGCAGGAGTGGAGCCTATGATCAATTGCAGGGAGCGAGAGTCTGCTCCTGCCCAAGGCCGAAAGCTTCCCCAAAAGGTTTTCAGCCTTGGGTAGGAGTGAAGCCTGTGATTGATCACAGAGAGTGGGGGTCCGCTCCTATGATTGATCGCAGGGAGTTGGGGGTCCAATCTTGCCCATGGCCAAATGTTTACCCATGAGGCTTTTTGCCTTGGGCAGGGGGGAACCCCAGCTCCCTGCAATCAATTGCAGGAGTGGACTCTCAGCTCCCTGCGATTTTGTCCAGGTGGCCCTCGGCCTTAGGTAGGAGCGAACCCCAATCTCACTGCGATCGATCACAGGAGAGGACACCCGCTCTCTCCGATCAATCTCAGGAGCAGAGCCTGTGATCGATGTCAGGGAGCATAGGTCTATTCCTGTGATTGATCACAGGGAGTTGGGGGTCCGCTCCTGCCCACGGCTGAAAGCCTCCGGCGAACACTTTAGGCCTTGGGTAGGAGCGGAGCCTGCCTTCGATTGCACGGAGTGGGAGTCTACTCCTGCGATCGATCACAGAGCGCTGGGGGTCCTCTCCTGCAATCGATCATAGGGAACTGGGAGTCTGCTCCTGCCCAAGGCCGAAAGCCTCCACCTGAGGCAGGAGCGGAGCCTGCAATCGATCACAGGGAGTGTGTGTCCGCTCCTGCTATTGATCACTGGTAACTTGGGGTCCATTCTAGCCCAAGGCTGAAAGCCGCCTGTGATCGATGGCAGGGAGGTTGGGATCCGCTCCTGCGATCGATTCCATGGAGCTTGAGGTCTGCTAGTGCCTAAGGTCAAAAGCCTTCGTCAGAGGCTTTTGTCGTTGGGCAGAAGCGGAGCCTTTGATCAATTGCAGGCAGTGAGGGTCCGCTCCTGCGATAGATCTCTGGGAGCTGTGGGTCTGCTCCTACTGATGGCCGAATGCTTCCCCTGGAGGCTTTTGGCCTTTTGTAGGAGCAGAGCTTGCGATCCATTGCAGGGAGCTCGGGGTCCACTCCTGGGATCAATCGCAGGGAACTGGGGGCCTGCTTCTGCCCAAGGACGAAAGCTTCCCGCAGAGGATTTGGACCTGGGGGAGGAGCTGATCCTGTTATCCATTGAGAGAGCTGGACTACGCTCCTGCCAAGGCTAAGAGCCTCTGACGAAGGCAGGTGCGGAGCCTGAGATTGATGGCAGGGAGTTTGGGGTCTGCACCTGCCCATGGCCGAAAATTACCCCGGAATCTTTTGGCCTTTGGCAAGAGCGGATCCTGTGAGGGAGCAGGGGGTCCTCTACTGCGATCGATCGCAGGGAGCTGGGGTTCCGCTCCTGCCCCAAACCAAAAGCTTCCCCTGGGGTCTTTCGTCCTTGGGCAGGAGCGAAGTCTGCGATTGACCGCAAGGAGCTGGGGGTCCACTCTTGCCCAAGGCCTAAACTTCCCCTGTAGGCTTTCTGCCTTTGGCAGTAGTAGAGCCTGTGATGGATTGCAGAGAGCAGGGGTCCGCTTCTATGATTGATCTCAGGGAGTTGGGGGTCTGATCTTGCCCTTGGCCAAATATTTACCCAGGAGGCTTTAGGCCTTGGGCAGGAGCGGACTCCCAGCTCCCTGTGATCAATTGTAGGAGCGGACCCTCAGCTCTCTGCGTTCGATCTTAGGAGCGGACTCCCGCTCCCTGCATTTGATGGCAGGCTCCGCTCCTGCCTAAGACTGAATTCCTCTGTTAGAGGCTTTCGGCCTTGGGCAGGAGCGGAACACTAGCTCCCTGCAATTGATTGCAGGAGTGGACCCCTGTTCCCTGCGATTGATCACAGGCTCCGCTCCTGCCTCCAGCAGAGGCTTTCGGCCTTGGGCAGAAGCCGAACCCCGCTCTCTGAGATCGATCACAGTCTCCGCTATGGCAAAGGGCGAAAGCCTTCGGGGGAATTTTTGGCCGTAGCAGGAATGGACTCACACCTCCTTGTAATCAATTACAGGAATGGACCCCAGCTCCATACGATCTATCACAGGCTCCGCTCCTGCCAAAGGCCCAAAGCCTCTGGGGGAAGCTTTTGGCCTTGGGCATTAGCAGATCCCCAGCTCCCTGCAATCGATCATAGGAGCATGCCCCAAGCTCCCTGCGATCCATCGCAGGCAGCTTTCGGCCTTGGGCAGGAGCGGACCCCCACCTCCCTGGGATCGATCACATGAGCGGACTACCAGATCTCTGCGATCAATCGCAGGCTCCACTCCTGCCTCCGTCAGAGGCTTTCAGCCTTGGGCAGGCGCTGACCCCCAGCTCCCTGGGATTGATCACATGAGCAGACACCCAGCTTCCTGCAATCAATCGCAGGAGGAGAACCGCAGCTCCCTGCGATCGTGTCCTGGTGGTCTTTGGCCTAGGCTAGGAGCAGACCCCAATCTCCCTGCGATCGATCACAGGAGAGCACACCCGCTCTCTGCGATCAATCGCAGGAGCAGAGCCTGTGATAGAACACAGGGAGCGCAGGTCCATTCCTGTAACTGATCACAGGGAGTTGCAGGTCCGCTCCTGCCCATGGCTGAAAGCCTCTGGCGAACACTTTAGGCCTTGGGTAGGAGCGGAGCCTACCTTAGATTGCAAGGAGTGGGGGTCCATTCCTGCGATCGATCACAGAATGCTGGGGGTGCTCTCCTGAAATCGATTGCAGGGAACTGAGAGTCTGTTCCTGCCCAAGGCCGAAAGCCTCTGCCAGAGGCAGGAGCGGAGCCTTCAATTGATCACAGGGAGCAGGTGTTCGCTCCTGATATTGATCACAGGGTGCTTGGGGTCCACTCCTGCCCAAGGCTGAAAGCCGCCTGTGATCCATGGCAGGGGAATCCGCTCCTGCGATCTATTGCATGGAGCTGTAGGTCAGCTTCTGCCCAAGGTGGAGATCCTTCGCCAGAGGGTTTTGGCATTGTGCAGAAGCGGAGTCTTAGATCAATTGCAGGCAGCAGGGGTCCGCTCCTGCGGTTGATCACAGGGAGCTGGTAGTCCGCTCCTGACCATGGCTGAAAGTCTCCGCCAGAGGCTTTCGGTCTTTAGCAGGAGCAGAGCCTGCGATTGATGGCAGGGAATTTGGGGTCCGCTCCTGCCCATGGCAGATAATTCCCCCAGAATCTTTCGGCCTTTGGCAGGAGCGGAGCCTGTGATCTATCCCAGAGTGCTGGGATCTGCTCCTGCCCAAGGACAAAATCCTCCGATGGAGACAGGAGCGGAGCCTATGGTCAACTGCAGGGAGTGAGAGTCTGCTCACACCCAAGGTAGAAAGCTTCCCCAAAAGGATTTCAGCCTTGGGCAGGAGCAGAGCCTGCCATCGATAGCCCAGAGCGGGGGTCCGCTCTTGTGATTGATCGCAAGAAGCTAGGTGTCTGCTCCTACAATATTATCGCAAGGAGTTGGGATTCCATCCTGCCCAAGGCCAAAAGCTTCCCGCAGAGGCTTTCGGCCTTGGGCAGGAACGAAGCCTGTGATTCATCACAGGGAGCTTCAGGTCAACTCTTGCCCTAGGTCAAAACTCCATGTAGGCTTCCCGCTTTTGGCAGGAGCAGAGCCTGTGATTGATCGCATAGAGCGGGGGTCTGCTTCTATGATTGATCGCAGTAAGTTGGGGGTCTGATCTTGTCCATGGCCAAATGTTTACCCAGAAAGCTTTTGGCCTTGGGCAGGAGTGGACCCCCAGCTCCCTGTGATCAATCACAGGAGCAGACACCCAGCTCTCTGCGTTCGATCTTAGGAGGGGGCTCCCGCTCCCTGCAATCCATGGCAGGCTCCAATCCTACCCAAGCCTGAATGACTTTGGTGGAGGGTTTTGGCCTTGGGCAGAAGCTGACCCCCAGCTCCTTGCGATCAATCCTAAGCTCCGCACCCGCCCAGGCTCAGATCCTCTGGCAGAGGCTTTCGGCCTTGGGCAGGAGCGGAACCCTAGCTCCCTGAGTTCGATCACAGGAGGGGACCCCGCTCCCTGCAATGGATCGCAGGTTCCGCTTCTGCTTCCAACAGAGGCTTACGACCTTGGGCAGGAGCGGAACCCCGCTCTCTGAGATCAATCACAGGCTCCACTCCTGCCAAAGGCCATAAGCCTTCGTGGGAAGTTTCAGCCTTGGGCAGGACTGAACCTTAACCTCCCTGTGATCAATCACAGGAATGGACCCCCGCTCCCTGCCATCGATCACAGGCTCCGCTCTGGCCCAAGGCCCACAGCATCTGGGGGAAGCTTTTGGCCTTGGGCAGGAACAGATCCCCAGCTCCCTGCAATCAATCACAGGAGTGGACCCCCAGCTCCTTGCAATTGATCCCAGGCAGCTTTCGGCCTTGAGCAGGAACGGACCCCAGTTCCCTGGGATCGATTACAGGAGCGCACCCCCAGATCTCTGCGATCCATCGAAGGCTTCACCCGTGCCTCCATTGGAAGCTTTCAGCCTTGGGCAGGAGCAGACCTCCAGGTAAGTAGGATTGATCACAGGATCTGACCCTAGCTCCCAGCGATCAATCACAGGAATGGACCCCCACTCCTTGTAATCAATCACAGGCTCCACTCCTGCAAAAAGCCGAAAGCCTCCCCCAGAGGGAGGATTTCGGCCTTAGGCAGGAGCGGACCGCCAACGCCCTGCAATCGATTGCAGGAGCTGACCCCCAGCTCCCTGCGATCGTGTCCAGGTGGCTTTCAGCCTTGGTAGGAGCGGACCCCAATCTCCTTGCGATCGATCACAGGAGAGGACACCCACTATATGCGATCAATCTCAGGATCGGAGCCTGTGATTGATCACAGGAAGCGCAGTTCCATTCCTGTTATTGAGCACAGAGAGTTGGCTGTCCGCTCCTTCCGATGACTGAAAGCCTCTGGTGAACGCTTTAGGTCTTGGGTAGGAACGGAGCCTGCCTTTGATTTCGGGGTGTGGGGGTCGCTCTTGCAATTGATTGCAGGGAGCTGGGGTTCCGCTCTTACTATCGGTTCCAGGGAGCTGAGGGTCGACTCTTGCCCAAAGCCAAAACTTCCCCTGTGTGCTTTCCATGTTTGGCAGGAGCAGAGCTTGTGATCGATTGCAGAGAGCTAGTGCCCGCTCCTATGATTGATCGCAGGGAGTTGGGGGTCCAAATTTGCCCATGGCCAAATGTTTTCCCAGGAGACTTTTGGCCTTTGGCAGGAGCGGACCCCCAGCTCCCTGTGATCGATCATCGTTGCAGATCTTCAGCTCCCTGCGATCGATCATAGGAGCAGACCCCCAGCTCTCTGCATTCTGTCTTAGTAGTTGTCTCCCGCTCCCTGCAATCGATATTAGGCTCTGCTCCTGCCCAAGGCTGAATGCCTCTGGCGGAGGCTTTTGGCATTGGGCAGAAGCGGACCCAGGCTCCTTGCAATCAATCCCAAGCTCCGCACCTGCCCCAGGGTGAAACCCTCTGGCAGAGGATTTCGGCCTTGGGCAGGAGCGGAAACCTAGCTCCCTGAGATCAATCTCAGGAGCGGAACCCTAGCTCCCTGAGATCAATCTCAGGAGTGGAACCCCGCTCCCTGAGATCGATCGCAGGCTCTGCTCCTGCCTCCAGCTTAGGTTTTCGGCCTTGGGCATGAGTGGAACCCCACTCTCTGAGATCAATCACAGGCTCCATCCCTGCCAAAGGCCGAAAGCTTTCGGGGGAAGTTTTGGCCTTGGGCAGGAGCGGACCCCCAGCTCCCTGGGATCAATCACATGAGCGGACTACCAGATCTCTGCGATCAATCGCAGGCTCCACTCCTGCCTCCGTCAGAGGCTTTCAGCCTTGGGCAGACGCTGACCCCCTGCTCCCTGGGATTGATCACATGAGCAGACACCCAGCTTCCTGCAATCAATCGCAGGAGAAGAACCGCAGCTCCCTGCGATCGTGTCCTGGTGGTCTTTGGCCTAGGCTAGGAGCAGACCCCAATCTCCCTGCGATCGATCACAGGAGAGCACACCCGCTCTCTGCGATCAATCGCAGGAGCGGAGCCTGTGATCGATCGCAGGGAGCGCAGGTCCATTCCTGTAACTGATCACAGGGAGTTGCAGGTCCGCTCCTGCCCATGGCTGAAAGCCTCTGGCGAACACTTTAGGCCTTAGGTAGGAGCGGAGCCTGCCTTAGATTGCAAGGAGTGGGGGTCCATTCCTGCGATCGAGCACAGAATGCTGGGGGTCCTCCCCTGAGATCGATTGCAGGGAACTGAGAGTCTGTTCATGCCCAAGTCCGAAAGCCTCTGCCAGAGGCAGGAGCGGAGCCTTCAATTGATCGCAGGGAGCAGGTGTTCGCTCCTGATATTGATCACAGGGAGCTGGTAGTCCGCTCCTGACCATGGCTGAAAGTCTCCGCCAGAGGCTTTCGGTCTTTAGCAGGAGCAGAGCCTGCGATTGATGGCAGGGAATTTGGGGTCCGCTCCTGCCCATGGCAGATAATTCCCCCAGAATCTTTCGGCCTTTGGCAGGAGCGGAGCCTGTGATCTATCCCAGAGTGCTGGGATCTGCTCCTGCCCAAGGACAAAATCCTCCGATGGAGACAGGAGCGGAGCCTATGGTCAACTGCAGGGAGTGAGAGTCTGCTCACACCCAAGGTAGAAAGCTTCCCCAAAAGGATTTCAGCCTTGGGCAGGAGCAGAGCCTGCCATCGATAGCCCAGAGCGGGGGTCCGCTCTTGCGATTGATCGCAAGAAGCTAGGGGTCTGCTCCTACAATATTATCGCAAGGAGTTGGGATTCCATCCTGCCCAAGGCCAAAAGCTTCCCTCAGAGGCTTTCGGCCTTGGGCAGGAATGAAGCCTGTGATTCATCACAGGGAGCTTTGGGTCAACTCTTGCCTAAGGCCAAAACTTCCCCTGTAGGCTTCCCGCCTTTGGCAGGAGCAGAGCCTGTGATTGATCGCATAGAGCGGGGGTCTGCTTCTATGATTGATCGCAGTAAGTTGGGGGTCTGATCTTGTCCATGGCCAAATGTTTACCAGAAGGCTTTTGGCCTTGGGCAGGAGTGGACCCCCAGCTCCCTGTGATCAATCACAGGAGCAGACACCCAGCTCTCTGCGTTCGATCTTAGGAGGGGGCTCCCGCTCCCTGCAATCCATGGCAGGCTCCAATCCTACCCAAGTCTGAATGACTTTGGCGGAGGATTTTGGCCTTGGGCAGAAGCTGACCCCCAGCTCCTTGCGATCAATCCTAAGCTCCGCATCAGCCCAGGCTCAGATCCTCTGGCAGAGGCTTTTGGCCTGGGGCAGGAGCGGAACCCTAGCTCCCTGTAATCCATCGCAGGAGTGGACACTCTTTCCCAGCTATCGCTCTCAGGCTCCGTTCCTGCCTCCAGCAGAGGCTTTCGGCCTTGGGCAGGAGCAGAACCCGGCTCTCTGAGATCGATAACAGGCTTCACTCCTGCCAAAGAACGAAAGCCTTTGGGGGAAGTTACTACCTTGGGCAGAGGTAAACCCCCACCTGCTTGTGATCAATTACAGGAATGGACAACCTCTCCCCTAAACTTCCCCTGTAGGCTTTCTGCCTTTGGCAGTAGTAGAGCCTGTGATCGATTGCAGAGAGCAGGGGTCCGCTTCTATGATTGATCGCAAGGAGTTGGGGGTCCGATCTTGCCCATGGCCAAATGTTTACCCAGGAGGCTTTAGGCCTTGGGCCGGAGCGGACTCCCAGCTCCCTGTGATCAATTGTAGGAGCGGACCCTCAGCTCTCTGCGTTCGATCTTAGGAGCGGACTCCCGCTCCCTGCATTTGATGGGAGGCTTGGCTCCTGCCCAAGGACAAATGCCTCTGGTGGAGGCTTTCAGCCTTGGGCAGGAGCGGAACACTAGCTCCCTGCAATCGATTGCCGGAGTGGACCCCTGTTCCCTGCGATTGATCACAGGCTCCGCTCCTGCCTCCAGCAGAGGCTTTCGGCCTTGGGCAGAAGCCGAACCCCACTCTCTGAGATCGATCACAGTCTCCGCTATGGCAAAGGGCGAAAGCCTTCGGGGGAAGTTTAGGGCTTGGCAGGAATGGACCACCACCTCCCTGTGATCAATCACAGGAATGGACCCCAGCTCCCTGTGATCGATCAGAGGCTCCGCTCCTGCCCAAGGCCCAAAGCCTCTGTGGGAAGCTTTTGGCCTTGGGCAGGAGCAGATCCCCAGCTCCCTGCAATCGATCATTGGAGCATGCCCCCAACTCCCTGCTATCGATCGCAGGCAGCTTTCGGCCTTGGGCAGGAGCGGACCCCCACCTCCCTGGGATCGATCACATGAGCGGACTACCAGATCTCTGCGAATAATCGCAGGCTCCACTCCTGCCTCCATCAGAGGCTTTCAGCCTTGGGAAGGCGCTGACCCCCAGCTCCCTGGGATTGATCACATGAGCAGACACCCAGCTCCCTGCAATCAATCGCAGGAGGAGAACCGCAGCTCCCTGCGATCGTGTCCTGGTGGTCTTTGGCCTAGGCTAGGAGCAGACCCCAATCTCCCTGCGATCGATCACAGGAGAGCACACCCGCTCTCTGCGATCAATCGCAGGAGCGAAGCCTGTGATCGATCGCAGGGAGCGCAGGTCCATTCCTGTAATTGATCACAGGGAGTTGCGGGTCCGCTCCTGCCCATGGCTGAAAGCCTCTGGCTAACACTTTAGGCCTTAGGTAGGAGCGGAGCCTGCCTTAGATTGCAAGGAGTGGGGGTCCATTCCTGCGATCGAGCACAGAATGCTGGGGGTCCTCCCCTGAGATCGATTGCAGGGAACTGAGAGTCTGTTCATGCCCAAGTCCGAAAGCCTCTGCCAGAGGCAGGAGCGGAGCCTTCAATTGATCGCAGGGAGCAGGTGTTCGCTCCTGATATTGATCACAGGGAGCTGGTAGTCCGCTCCTGACCATGGCTGAAAGTCTCCGCCAGAGGCTTTCGGTCTTTAGCAGGAGCAGAGCCTGCGATTGATGGCAGGGAATTTGGGGTCCGCTCCTGCCCATGGCAGATAATTCCCCCAGAATCTTTCGGCCTTTGGCAGGAGCGGAGCCTGTGATCTATCCCAGAGTGCTGGGATCTGCTCCTGCCCAAGGACAAAATCCTCCAATGGAGACAGGAGCGGAGCCTATGGTCAATTGCAGGGAGTGAGAGTCTGCTCACACCCAAGGTAGAAAGCTTCCCCAAAAGGATTTCAGCCTTGGGCAGGAGCAGAGCCTGCCATCGATAGCCCAGAGCGGGGGTCCGCTCTTGTGATTGATCGCAAGAAGCTAGGTGTCTGCTCCTACAATATTATCGCAAGGAGTTGGGATTCCCTCCTGTCCAAGGCCAAAAGCTTCCCTCAGAGGCTTTCGGCCTTGGGCAGGAACAAAGCCTGTGATTCATCACAGGGAGCTTCAGGTCAACTCTTGCCCTAGGTCAAAACTCCATGTAGGCTTCCCGCTTTTGGCAGGAGCAGAGCCTGTGATTGATCGCATAGAGCGGGGGTCTGCTTCTATGATTGATCGCAGTAAGATGGGGGTCTGATCTTGCCCATGGCCAAATGTTTACCAGAAGGCTTTTGGCCTTGGGCAGGAGTGGACCCCCAGCTCCCTGTGATCAATCACAGGAGCAGACACCCAGCTCTCTGCGTTCGATCTTAGGAGGGGACTCCCGCTCCCTGCAATCCATGGCAGGCTCCAATCCTACCCAAGTCTGAATGACTTTGGCAGAGGATTTTGGCCTTGGGCAGAAGCTGACCCCCAGCTCCTTGCGATCAATCCTAAGCTCCGCACCCGCCCAGGCTCAGATCCTCTGGCAGAGGCTTTCGGCCTTGGGCAGGAGCGGAACCCTAGCTCCCTGAGTTCGATCACAGGAGGGGACCCCGCTCCCTGCAATGGATCGCAGGTTCCGCTTCTGCCTCCAACAGAGGCTTACGACCTTGGGCAGGAGCGGAACCCCGCTCTCTGAGATCAATCACAGGCTCCACTCCTGCCAAAGGCCATAAGCCTTCGTGGGAAGTTTCAGCCTTGGGCAGGACTGAACCTTAACCTCCCTGTGATCAATCACAGGAATGGACTCCCGCTCCCTGCCATCGATCACAGGCTCCGCTCTGGCCCAAGGCCCACAGCATCTGGGGGAAGCTTTTGGCCTTGGGCAGGAACAGATCCCCAGCTCCCTGCAATCAATCACAGGAGTGGACCCCCAGCTCCTTGCAATTGATCCCAGGCAGCTTTCGGCCTTGAGCAGGAACGGACCCCAGTTCCCTGGGATCGATTACAGGAGCGCACCCCCAGATCTCTGCGATCCATCGAAGGCTTCACCCGTGCCTTCATCGGAGGCTTTCAGCCTTGGGCAGGAGCAGACCTCCAGGTAAGTAGGATTGATCACAGGATCTGACCCTAGCTCCCAGCGATCAATCACAGGAATGGACCCCCACTCCTTGTAATCAATCACAGGCTCCACTCCTGCAAAAAGCCGAAAGCCTCCCCCAGAGGGAGGATTTCGGCCTTAGGCAGGAGCGGACCGCCAACGCCCTGCAATCGATTGCAGGAGCTGACCCTCAGCTCCCTGCGATCGTGTCCAGGTGGCTTTCAGCCTTGGGTAGGAGCGGACCCCAATCTCCTTGCGATCGATCACAGGAGAGGACACCCACTATATGCGATCAATCTCAGGATCGGAGCCTGTGATTGATCACAGGAAGCGCAGTTCCATTCCTGTTATTGAGCACAGAGAGTTGGGTGTCCGCTCCTGCCTATGGCTGTAAGCCTCCGGTGAACGCTTTAGGTCTTGGGTAGGAACGGAGCCTGCCTTTGATTTCGGGGTGTGGGGGTCGCTCTTGCAATTAATTGCAGGGAGCTGGGGTTCCGCTCGTACTATCGGTTGCAGGGAGCTGAGGGTCGACTCTTGCCCAAAGCCAAAACTTCCCCTGTGTGCTTTCCATGTTTGGCAGGAGCAGAGCCTGTGATCGATTGCAGAGAGCTGGTGTCCGCTCCTATGATTGATCACAGGGAGTTGGGGGTCCAAATTTGCCCATGGCCAAATGTTTTCCCAGGAGACTTTTGGCCTTTGGCAGGAGCGGACCCCCAGCTCCCTGTGATCGATCATCGTTGTGGACCTTCAGCTCCCTGCGATCGATCATAGGAGCAGACCCCCAGCTCTCTGCATTCAATCTTAGTAGTGGTCTCCTGCTCCCTGCAATCAATATTAGGCTCTGCTCCTGCCCAATGCTGAATGCCTCTGGGGGAGGCTTTTGGCATTGGGCATAAGCTGACCCAGGCTCCTTGCAATCAATCCCAAGCTCCGCACCTGCCCCAGGGTGAAACCCTCTGGCAGAGGATTTCGGCCTTGGGCAGGAGCGGACCCCCAATTCACTGGGATCTATCACAGGAACAGACCCCCAGCTCCCTGTGATCAATCTCAGGAAGCATTTGGCCTTGTGCAGGAGCTGACCCCCAGCTCCCTGTGATCAATCGCAGGAATGGATCCCCACTCCCTGCAATCAATCACAGGCTCTGCTCCTCCCCCTCTGGGGGAGGCTATCAGCCTTTGGCAGGAGCGGACTCCCTGCTCCCTGCGATCATGTCCAGGTGGCCTTCGGCGTTGGGTAGGTGTGGAGCCCAATCTCCCTGCGATTGATCACAGGAGAGGACACCCGCTCTCTGCGATCAATTGCAGGAGCGGCGCCTGGGATCGATCGCAGGGAGGGCAGGGCCATTCCTGTGATTGATCACCGGGAATTGGGTGTCCGCTCTTGCCCACGGCTGAAAGCCTCCGGCGAACGCTTTAGGCCTTGGGTAGGAGCGGAGCCTGCCTTGGATTGCAGTGAGTGGGAGTCCGCTCCCGCCATTGATCACAGAGCACTGGGGGTCCTCCCTGTGATGGAGCATAGGGAATTGGGAGTCCAATTCTGCTCAAGGCCAAAAGCCTCTGCCAGAGGCAGGAGCGGAGCCTGCAATCGATCGCAGGGAGTGGGTGTCCCCTCCTGCTATCGATCACAGGAGCTTGGGGTCCACTCCTGCCCAAGGCTGAAAGCCACCTGTGTTAGATGGCAGGGAGGTGGGGATCACCTCCTGTGATGGACTGCATGGAGCTGGAGGTTCACTCCTGCCCAAGGTCGAAAGCCTTCGCCCGAGGGTTTTGGCGTTGGGCAAAAGCGGAGCCTTCATTCAATTTCAGCCAGCGGGGGTCCACTCCTGCGATCGTTTTAAGGGAGCTTGGAGTCTGCTCCTATAATTGATCACAGGGAGCTGGTTGTCCGCTGCTACCCAAGGCTGAATGTCTCCGCCAGAGGCTTTTGGCCTTTGGCAGGAATGGAGCCTGCGATTAATGGAAGTTTGGGGTCCGCTCCTGCCCGTGGCCGAAAAATCCCCCCAAATGTTTCAGCCTTTGGCAAGAGCGGAGCCTGTGATCCATTGCAGAGAGCTGTGGTCCCATCTGCCCAAGGACAAAAGCCTCCGATAGAGGCAGGAGTGGAGCCTATGATCAATTGCATAGAGGAGAGTCTTCTCCTGTCCAAGGCCGAAAGCTTCCCCAAAAGGTTTTCAGCCTTGGGTAGGAGTGAAGCCTGTGATTGATCACAGAGAGTTGGGGTCCGCTCCTGCGATTGATCGCAGGGAGCTGGGGTCCACTCTGGCGATCCAACGCAGGGAGGTGGAGGTCAGCTCCTGTGATCAATCGCAGGGAGCTCGGGGTCTGCTCCTGCCCAAAACCGAAAGCTTCCCCCGGGGGCTTTCGGTCTCGGGCAGCAGCTAAGCCTGTGATTGATCACAGGAAGCTGGGGGTCCACTCTTGCCCAAGGCCGAAACTTCTCTTGTCGGCTTTCCGCCTCTGGCAGGAGAAGAGCCTGTGATCCATCGCAGAAAGCAGGGGTCCGCTCCTATGATTGATCGCAGAGAGTTGGGGGTCCAATCTTGCCCATGGTCAAATGTTTACCCATGAGGCTTTTTGCCTTGGGCAGGAGCGAACCCCAGCTCCCTGCAATCGATTGCAGGAGCGGACTCCCAGCTCCCTGCGATTGTGTCCAGGTGGCCCTCTGCCTTGGGTAAGAGCGAACCCCAATCTCCCTGCGATCCTTCGCAGGAGAGGACACCCGCTCTCTGTGATCAATAGCAGGAGCAGAGCCTGTGATCAATCGCAGGGAGCGCAGGTCCATTCCTGTGATTGATCACAGGGAGTTGGGGGTCCACTCCTGCTCAAGGCTGAAAGCCACCTGTGATCAATGGCAGGGAGGTGGGGATCCGCTCCTGCGATCGATTCCATGGAGCTTGAGGTCTGCTAGTGCCCAAGTTCAAAAGCCTTCCTCAGAGGCTTTTGGCATTGGGCAGGTGCAGAGCCTAAGATCAATTGCAGGCAGCAGGGGTCCGCTCCTGTGATTGATCTCAGGGAGCTGGGGGTCTGCTCCTGCGATTGATCACAGAGACTGGTAGTCTGCCCTACCCAAGGCTGAAAGTTTTCAACAGTGATTTTTGGCCTTTGGCAGGAGCAGAGCCTGCGAATGAAGGCAGGGAGTTTGGGGTCCACTCCTGCCTATGGCGGAAAATTCCCCTAGAAGCTTTCAGCCTTTGGCAAGAGCGAAGCCTGTGATCGATCGCAGAGAGCTGGAGTCTGCTCCTGCCCAAGAATAAAAGCCTCCGATGGAGGTAGGAGCGGAACCCACGATCTATTGCAGGGAGCGAGAGTCTGCTCCTGCCCAAGGCTGAAAGCTTCATCAAAAGGCTTTAATCCTTGGGCAGGAGCGAAGCCTGTGATCTATCACAGAGAGCAGGGGTCTGCTTCTGCGATAGATCGCAGGGTGCTGGTAGTCCGGTCCTGCCCAAGGCTGAAAGTATCCGCCAGAGGCTTTCAGCCTTGGGCAAGAGCGGACACCCATCTCCCTGCGATCAATTGAAGGAGCATACACTCAGCTCTATGCGATTGATCACAGAAGCAGACCCCCAGCTCTCTGTGTTCGATCGTAGGAGCGGACTCCAGCTCCCTGCATTCGATGGAAGGAGCGGAACCCTAGCTCCCTGCAATGGATCGCAGGAGTGGACACCCTTTCCCTGCTATCGATCGTAGGCTCCGTTCCTGCCTCCAGCAGAGGCTTTCGGCCTTGGGCAGGAGCAGATCCCCAGCTCCCTGCAATCGATCACAGGAGCGGACTCTCAGCTCCCTGCGATGGATCACAGGAGTGCACCCCCAGCTCCCTGCAATCGACTGCAGGTGGCTTTTGGCCTTGGGCAGGAGCGGACCCCCAGCTTCCTGGGATCGATCATAGGGGCAGAACCCCAGGTCCCTGCGATTGATCGAAGGTGGCATTTGGCCTTTTGCAGGAGCTGAACCCCAGCTCCCTGTGATCAATCACAGCTCCAATCCTGCCCAAAGCGGAAAGCCTCTGGGGAAGGCTTTGAGCCTTGGGTAGGAGCGGAACCCCAGCTCCCTGATCGATTGCAGGAGCGGACTGCCAGCTCCCTGCGATCATGTCTAGGTGGCCATCACCCTGGGGTAGGAGCGGACCCCAATCTCTCTGTGATCAATTGCAGGAGAGGACACCTGCTCTCTGCGATCAATCACAGAAGTGGAACCTATGATCGATTGTAGCAACGCAGGTCCATTCCTGTGATTGATTACAGGGAGTTGGGGGTCCGCTCCTGTCCACAGCTGAAAGCCTCCAGAGAAAGCTTTAGGCCTTGGATAAGAGCGGAGACTGCCTTCGATTGCACGGAGTGGGGGTCCGCTCCTGCGATCGTTCACAGAGCGCTGGGGGTCCTCTCCTGCGATCGAGCATAGGGAACTGGGAGTCCACTCCTGCCCAAGGTCAAAAGCCTCCGCCGCAGGCAGGAGCTGAGCCTGCAATCGATCGCAGGGAGAGGGTGTCCGCTCCTGTTATTGATCACAGGCAGCTTGGGTTCCACTCCTGTCCAAGGCTGAAAGCCACCTGTGATTGATTCCAGGGAGTATCCGCTCCTGTGATCGATTGCATGGAGCTGTAGGTCCGCTCCTGCCCAAGGTCGAAAGCCTTCGCCAGAGGCTTTTGGCGTTGTGCGTAAGCGGAGCCTTCGATCAATTGCAGGCAGTGGGGGTCCGTTCCTGCGATCGATCTCAGGGAGCTGGGGGTCTGCTCTTTAATCAATCGCAGGGAGCTGGTAGTCCGCTATTGTCCACGGCTGCAAGTCTCCACCAGAGGCTTTCGGCCTTGGGCAGGAGGAGAGCCTGCAACTGATGGCAGGGAGTTTGGGGTCCGCTCCTGCCCATGGCCGAAAACTCCCCAGAAGCTTTCGGCCTTTGGCAAGAGTGGAGCCTGTGATCGATCGCAGAGAGCTGGGGTCCGCTCCTGTGATCGATTTCAGGGAGCTGGGGGTCTGCTCCTGTGATCTATTGCAGGGAGCTGGGGGTCATCTCCTGTGATCTATCGCAGGGAGGTGGCAGTCTGCTCCTGTCCAAGGCTGAAAGCCTCTGCCAGAGGCTTTCCTTGGAAGGAGCAGGAGCAGAGCCTGCCTGCGATCGATTGCAGGGAGCGGGAGTGTGCTCCTGCCCAAGGCCAAAACTTCCCCAACAGGCATTACGCCTTGGGCAGGAGAGAATGCTGCAATTGAGGGCAGGGAGCCGGGATTTGTTCTGCGATCGATTGCAGGGAGCTGGGGTCCGCTCCTGTACAAGGCAGAAAGCCTCCACCAGAAGCTTTAGGCCTTGGGCAAGAGAGGAGCCTGTGATCGATCACAGGGAGCTGGGGTCCGCTC
The DNA here is from genome assembly GCF_027574615.1 of Eptesicus fuscus. Lineage (NCBI taxonomy): Eukaryota > Metazoa > Chordata > Mammalia > Chiroptera > Vespertilionidae > Eptesicus > Eptesicus fuscus. The sequence continues at coordinate 17,407,952 of NC_072496.1, forward strand.
CTGCCCAAGGCAGAATCTTCCCCTGGAGGCTTTGGGCCTTTGGCAAGAGTGGGGCCTGTGATTTATCGTAGATAGCGGGGTTCTGCTCCTGAAATTGATCGCAGGGAGCTGGGGGTGCGCTCCTACCAATGGCCGAATGCTTCCCCTGGAGGCTTTTGGCCTTGTGTAGGAGCAGAGCTTGCGATCCATTGCAGGGAGCTCGGGGTCCGCTCCTGTGATCAATCGCAGGGAGCTGGGGGCCTGCTTCTGCCCAAAGCCGAAAGCTCCCCCCAGAGGATTTTGACCTGGGGGAGGAGCTGATCCTGTTATCCATTGAGAGAGCTGGAGTACGCTCCTGCTCAAGGCTAAGAGTCTCTGACAAAGGCAGGTGCGGAGCCTGAGATTGATGGCAGGGAGTTTGGGGTCCGCACCTGCCCATGGCCGAAAATTACCCCGGAATCTTTTGGCCTTTGGCAAGAGCGGATCCTGTGAGGGAGCAGGGGGTCCTCTACTGCGATCGATCGCAGGGAGCTGGGGTTCCGCTCCTGCCCCAAACCAAAAGCTTTCCCTGGAGTCTTTCGTCCTTGGGCAGGAGCGAAGCCTGTGATTGATCGCAGGGAGCTGGGGGTCCACTCTTGCCCAAGGCCTAAACTTCCCCTGTAGGCTTTCCGCCTTTAGCAGGATTAGAACCTGTGATGGATTGCAGAGAGCAGGGGGTCCACTTCTATGATTGATCGCAAGGAGTTGGGGGTCCGATCTTGCCCATGGCCAAATATTTACCCAGGAGGTTTTAGGCCTTGGGCAGGAGCGGACTCCCAGCTCCCTGTGATCAATTGTAGGAGCGGACGGACCATCAGCACTCTGCGTTTGATCTTAGGAACGGACTCCCGCTCCCTGCATTTGATGGCAGGCTTGGCTCCTGCCCAAGACCAAATGTCTCTGGCGGAGGCTTTCGGCCTTGGGCAGGAGTGGAACACTAGCTCCCTGCAATTGATTGTAGGAGTGGACCCCCTTCCCTGCGATTGATCACAGGCTCCGCTCCTGCCTCCAGCAGAGGCTTTCAGCCTTGAGCAGAAGCCGAACCCCGCTCTCTGAGATCGATCACAGTCTCCGCTATGGCAAAGGGCGAAAGCCTTTCAGGGGAATTTTTGGCCTTGGCAGGATGGACCACCACCTCCCTGTGATCAATCACAGGAATGGACCCCAGCTCCCTGCGATTGATCACAGGCTCCGCTCCTGCCCAAGGCCCAAAGCCTCTGGGGGAAGCGTTGGGCCTTGGGCAGGAGCAGATCCCCAGCTCCCTGCAATCGATCACAGGAGTATGCCCCCAGCTCCCTGTGATCAATCGCAGGCGGCTTTCGGCCTTTGGCAGGAGCTGACCCCCATCTCCCTGTGATCAATTACAGGAGAGGACCCCCGCTCTCTGTGATCGATCGCAGCTTCATCTGCTGCCTCCACAGGAGGCTTTCGGCCTTGGGCAGGAGCGGACCCCCACCTCCCTGGGATCGATATCATGAGTGGACTACCAGATCTCTATGATCAATCGCAGGTTCCACTCCTGCCTCCGTCAGAGGCTTTTAGCCTTGGGCAGGAGCTGACCCCCAGCTCCCTGGAATTGATCACATGAGCAGACACCCAGCTCCCTGCAGTCAATCGCAGGAGCATAACCCCAGCTCCCTGCGATCGTGTCCTGGTGGTCTTTGGCCTTGGCTAGGAGCAGACCCCAATCTCCCTGCGATCGATCGCAGGAGAGGACCCCCGCTCTCTGCGATCAATCGCAGGAGCGGAGCCTGTGATTGATCGCAGGGAGCGCAGGTTCATTCCTATGATTGATCACAGGGAGTTGGGGGTCCGCTCCTGCCCACCACTGAAAGCCTCCAACGCTTTAGGCCTTGGGTAGGAGCGGAGCCTGCCTTCGATTGCAGGGAGTGGGGGGTCCTTGGCAGGGATCGATCACAGAGCGCTGGGGTCCTCTCCTGCGATCAATTGTATGGAGCTGGGAGTCCTCTCCTGCCCAAGGCCAAAAGCCTTAGCCGGAGGCAGGAGCAGAGCCTGCAATCGATCACAGGGAGTGGGTGTCTCCTCCTGCTATTGATCACAGGGCACTTGGGGTCCACTCCTGCCCAAGGCTGAAAGCCACCTGTGATTGATGGCAGGGAGGTGGGGATCCGCTCCTGCCCAAGGTCGAAAGCCTTTGCCAGAGGCTTTTGGCGTTGCGCAGAAACGGAGCCTTTGATTAATTGCAGGTAGCAGGGGTGCACTCCTGTGATCAATCTCAGGGAGCTAGGGGTCCTTTGGGCCTTGGGTAGGAGAGGAGCCTGCAATCCATCACAGGGAGTGGCGGTCTGCTCCTGCCCAAGGCCGAAAGCCTCCACCAGACTCAAAAGCAGAGCCTGCGATAGATCTCAGGGAGCTGGGGGTCTGCTCCTGCTGAAGGCTGAAAGGTTCCGCAGGAGGTAGGAGCAGAGCCTGCCAGGGATTGCAGGGAGCGGGTGTCTGCTTCTGCGATGGATCGCATGGAGCTGGGGGTTCACTCCTGTCCAAGGCCAAAAGATTCCCCCTGAGGATTTCGGCTTGGGAGCGGAGCATGCAATTCATTGCTGGGAGCTGGGGGTCCACTCCTGCCCAAGGCAGAAAACTTACCCCGGAGGATTTCGATCTTGGGCAGGTGCAGATCCTGTGATCGATCGCAGAGAGCTGGGGTCCGCTCATGCAATTGATCGCAGAGAGCTGGCATCCGCTTCTGCCCACAGCCGAAAGCTTTCGGCCCTGGGGGCAGGAGCGGAGCCTGCGATCGATCGCAGATATTGGGGGTCCGCTCCTGGTATTGATCGCAGGGAGCTGGGAGTCTGCAAACTTAATATATTATGAAGCCTTTTAACCTATCACTGTGGAACTTACAGCACTGTCCACAGTACCTATGCAGTACATACTAAGATACTAATAGAAAAAGTTACAATAAAAGATCTAACTATCTCCTTACTTTTTAATATAGAGACTGGCTTTAAGCACCTAATCTTTACAAAAAATTTTAATTACTTCAACTATTCCTGCCAACATTTTGATAACTTAATGAAATATTAAATATGCTTACATGCAACCCAGTAAAACCTGGAAAATATTTATATCCAATATTACTGACACTTTTAACTGTCATCCTAGTGAATATTTTCTACTCACTTCCTTCTACTGTATTATCAACTCTTAACATGTTAAATTGAAAGGTTATGCTTGAAAAGTCTCAAGAAGGAACACCATAAAACTGTTCAAAGTTTAAAAATTCTTCCTTGCTAATGTGCTATTAGAATTGGCCATTGTAACTGCAGAGGAAGGAGAGAAAATGCTGACATCACAGACTCATTTTAACTCAAAAAGGCAATAGTGCATCACATTCAGTCCTACAGGGAAAGCAAGATATAGATCACAAACAATGAAAATTTACTTTCTAGAAATTGTTTGTCTAATTTCTTTAAAAACAATTTCTAGACATGATAGCTAACGGCATGCATTATAGGTAGAGTAAGTCACTTATTCAATATAAGCCCTTGGAACTATCTGCTAGCAAGGAGGTCCTGGAAAGTAATACAGAACAGCCACCCTTTGTATCCAACTTCTGTACCACCAGAAATCTCCACTTTACTAGTTCATTGTGGCAGTTTTAAGGCCAGTTACACAAGAATTTTCAAAGGCTAAAGAGCACAGAACATATGATTTTTATAATGAGAATAGTTGTTATTTAGTTTCTTTGAAAGAGCAACCTTCACCCTGGCCAGATGGCTCAGTGGATTGGAGTGTCTTCCCAGCCACCAAAGGTCCAGGATTCTGTGACCAGTCAGGGCACGTACCCAGGTGCCAGGTTTGATTCCCAGTCTCAGACACTGGATGGGAGGCAACCGATAGATATTTCTCTCATATCCATGTTTCTCTCCATTTCTTTCCTTCTCCCTTCCTTTCCTTCTAACGTCAATTAAAAAAAAAAGAAATCTACAAAGTCACAAAAACTGAAATGAAAACTCACAATTAAAATTACGTTGAAGTAATTAATATACAGTAACAATGTCCAAAAGGTTCAGGAGGAAAAGAAACAGCACATAATGAGGGGGAAAAAGTACCCATTTTGCTCTAGAAAGCAATAAAAAATATTTAAGGAATGTTCTATTGTAAAAAAATCAATTTCCCACATTATTAAAGTAAACATTAAAGCATTTGAAACTATACTAGTAGTATACAGAAATAGGTACTTTAAACTTTTAAATGAGAGTACCAAAGCTCAAAAGAAAATGTCAAGTGGGAGGTTAACTAGAACTTTTTAAAAGTTTAACAGAGACATTTTCTTTTTATCCAAAAATGTAAACAAAATTAAACAAATTAATATCATCTGATAATTAAAATAAAAGGGAAATGAAAAATACTAAGGCTCATAAATTAAGCACAGACTAAAAATGGTCCTCATAAGGTTTGAAACCCTACTTTTTTTTTTTTAAGAGGAAATATTAAACTTGCTGGAACAAAAAAAATTATATTTCAACAGTCGTTGTTTTGGTAAGTGAGAAACTCATTATGTCAATACCCTTAAATCTCCCTTAAAAGGAAATAACTTAGCTGGGATTGGAGCAGGAGCGGTAATTCTTCTCCAGTCCTTGCAGATGAGGGGCTCATCATGTCACAGCCCTCATTCCTCCTTAAGATAAGATGGCATTGGCATGTTGCACATTAGTAAGGTTATCACAGCTGCCAGACTTTTTTATGGCCACTTTGCACAGGTTTATGTTCTCACAATATTTGGAAATGGCCTAGGAGGAGAAATGAGATAGAGCACAGGGACATTCAAAATAAGAGTTGCAGCCTTCACAGAGAAAGCCACACATTCCCACTTCTTTACATGGATTATAGGTACTGCTTCTCCGGAGAGCTGTGGTCTACACTCCTATTTTATGTTCATTCACAAAGTTAAGTAGTTCAGGGACTCTGATTAGATTGACAGAGCAAAGGGGAACTTAGAATGTTTTAAAGTTTGGGTTTTTTCAAAGATGTCAAAGGTGTGACAGTCTCCTAACAATAATACCATCTGTTGTCTGTACACTTGGTTCCTTAAATATAATAAATACTAGTGGCCCGGTGCACAAAATTTGTGCACGGGGGGGGGGGGTGGGGAGGTGTCCCTCATCCCGGCCTGTACTCTCTCCAATCTGGGACTCCTCGGGCGATGTCGGACCCTAAACCAGCAGTCAGACATCCCTCTCGCAATCCAGGACCGCTGGCTCCTAACCGCTCACCTGCCTGCCTTCCTGTTGCCCCTAACCACTCTGCCTGCCAGCCTGCTCACCCCAACTTCCCCCCACTGCCAGCCTGATAGTCCCCAACTGCCCCCCCTGCTAGCCTGCTCACCCCCAACTGCCCCCCATGCTGGCCTGATAGCCCCCAACATCCCTGCCACCCCCCTGCCAGCCTGATCATCCCTAACCGCCTCTGCCTCAGCCCCACCACCATGGCTTTGTCCAGAAGGATGTCCGGAAGGTCTCCCTGTCTAATTAGCATACTACTTTTTTATTAGTATAGATACAGTTGGGAAAAGTCATTGTTTACTCAGCTATTTACATTCTATCCAATCTTCATTAGTTAGAATTTACTCTAAGCAAATTTTAATGAGGCAGGCAAGTTCTGAATTTTACTGAAATATAGAGAAGGTCTAGTGATTGAAGCACCATAATTAAGGTAGGAGCACATCTTATTCTAAAGGACCATTAAAGTACCACAGAAACTGTCCATTTCAGTTGTAATTTTGTGGTATACTCCCCAGAATTTATAAGCCATAAATATTACTTTGTTGCATATACTTTACAATTGCCATTAAAAACCCATATACTTTCTACACCCAGTGTTTGCAAAAAAATCATCAAAGTTTAAAATTGATTTAAATTATTTTGAATCATGGTCACAGAAAAGATAATTTTTATAATATGGGATTCTTATACACACCATAAAAAATACCGCTAATATGATGTGAAAGAGTTAATAAGTCTTATTCAATGTTCTAGTTAAAACAGCTTTTCATTTTCCTAATACTACATAATATGATTTACCCACAGATATTGGCTTTTGTGTCTGGCAGCAAACCCCACTTTGTGAATCCACAGACTTACCTCTAGGTTCAGTGCTCTTTCTTTTTGAAGAGGAGCAAGTGCAATAGGCAGTCCATGGTCACTTGCTAAAGACCGAAGGTCAAAATAGTATTGGGCATAGACACTGGCAGAAACATAAAGATGAAACCGCAGTAGACATATGTACTGCCTTTCCAACTCATTTCTGGGGAAAAGGAAAACACAAAACCACCAGAGGGCAATTTTAGTCAACTTGGTTCTCTTCAAAATTGTCATCTAAGCTACTAGGTTGGCTCTGAGTTTAGTTTTGAAACAAATAAAGGCTACCCAGCTGGGCTAATACACTAATGTTCAAACAGGCAAACAAGGTTCAACAATTCGCGGTCCCTTTTGCCTCCCAGGACTTTGAGTTTGGGGCACAGGGAAGGAGGTTATGTCTCTTGTGCACAACTGCTGTTGGGTAGGGGCTCGATTATCAGAGTCCCGTTAGTGTAGCTATAGGTTGATTCTCCTTGCTCACTCACAGGGCCCCACTCTAGTGTTCAGATGGAAGGAATGATGTATGCTGTTTCTTAGCCCTGAAGAACTTGCAGACATTTCCATCAGGCTGATAACAGGAAGGGGATTAGTAAAGTAGAGATGTGACAACAAAAGGATTGGGCACATCACCGCAGCAACAAACGGGTCCATTCAGAGCCACCACTATTATCTCTGAGGGGAAAACTCTTGGAAAATTATCAGACACCAAAAAATAAATTGAGGAAGAGACAAATAAATGGAAACATATACAATGCTCATGGTCAGGAGGCAATAACACCTTTAAAATGTCCATACTACCTCAAATAATCTATTTCAACCAAATTCCTATCAAGATGCCAATGCCATCTTTTACAGAAGTAGAAAAAATAATCCAAAGTTTTATACAGACCCACAAAAGACTCTAAACAGTCACAGCAGTTGAGAGAAAAACTAAACAGGTTGGAGGTATCACACTACCTGCTATCAAACTCTACTACAAGGCTATAGTAATCAAAAGAGCATGGTACTAGCATAAAAACAAACATAGATCAATGGAACAAAATAGAAAGCCCAGAAATAACCCCATACCTATATGGTTAATTACTATTTGACAAAAGAGGAGACTTGATTCAATGGTATAAAGATAGTCTATTAAATAAATGATGTTGGGTAAATTGGACAGATACATTCAAAAAATGAAGTTAGACCACTTCTTACACCACATACAAAAATAGACTCAAAATGGATTATTAACTTAAATGTAAGATTCAAAACCATAAAAATCCTAGAAAAAAACATAGGCACTAAAATCTGGAATATTTCTCTTAGTATTTTGCTGATAGATTACCCTGTGCAAGCGAAATAAAATAAAAAAGAAAGAAATCGGACTACATCAAACTAATAATTTTAGTATAGCAAAAGAAAACATCAACAAAATAAAAAGACAACCCACTGATGGGAAAATGTATTTGACAATGATATATCTAATAAGGGTTTAATATTCAAAATTTATAAAAAACATATATAACTCAACACCTTATAAAAAACATATACAGCCCAACACCAAAAATACAATCTAATTAAAAAATGGACAGAGAGCCTGAACAGACACTTCTCCAAAGAGAGCATACAGATGGCTGATATACATGAAAAGATGCTTAACATCACTGTTCATCAGTGAGATGCAAATTAAAACCACAATGAGATATGCTCACACCTGTTAGAATGGCTATCATCAATAAATCAACAAACAGCAAGTGTTGATAAGGATGTGGAGAAAAGGGAACCCTCGTGCACTTTTGGTGGCAATGTATACTGGTGCAGACACTGTGGAAAATAGTATGGAAGTTCCTCAAAACTTAAAAATGGAACTGCCTTATGACTCAGTGATTCTACCCTAAGTATATATCCGAAGAAAACCAAGACACTAATTTGAAAGAATATATGCACCCTATGTTCACTGCAGTATTATTTACAATCCTCAAGCTGTAGAAGCAACTCAAATGCCCATTAACTGATGAATGGATAAAAAAGCAGTGGAATATCATTACTCATCTATAAAAAAGAATGAAATCCTGCCATTTGCGAGAGAACAGATGGTCCTAGAGGGTATTATGTTGGTGAAATAAGTCAATCAGAGAAATACAAATAACATATGATTTCACTAGAAAGCAATATAAATGAACAAAAACAGAAGCAGACTCATAGGTAAAGGGAACATTTTGATGGTTGTCAGAGGAGAAGAGGTTTGGGGGGCTGGGTGAAGAAGGTGAAGAAATTGAGAAGTACAGATTGGCAATTACAATGCAGTTATGGGGATATAAATTATGCCATAGGAAAGAGAGTCAGTAATACTGTGATATTTATGCATGGTGTCAGGTCAGTACTAAAAATATTGTGGAAAACACTTTGCAAAGCACATGGTTTTTTAACCATTATGCTGTACACCTGAGACTAATATAAAATAACTATAGGCCCAGTGCACAGATTTGTGTTCTTTCGCAATCCGGGACCCCTTGGGGGATGTCAGAGAGCCAGTTTTGGCCCGATCCCGGCAGGCCAGGCCCAGGGACCCCACTGGTGCACGAATCTGTGCATTGGGCCTCTAGTATGCATATAAGATCTTTGGTTAATCCCTTCCCGCCCTCCCCTCTACCCCCTTGTTTCTGAGATTCATGAGTCTGTTCCATGTTTCCATGCCTATGGTTTTCGCTCCTGCATTAAGCGTCTTCCCCCTGGTGGTCAGTGCATGTCATAACTACTGGCTGGTCAGCCGATCCCTTAGGCTTTTATATATAGATATTGAATGTAAAGTCTTATTGAAAATAAATGAAATTTTTAAAAGGGGGAAATAAAAGACCTAAACTGGTAGACAGCGTTAAGGAAGCCATGAAGGTATTTACATTACTGTTGTTTTTGGATGTGAGCTTCTACAAAGTTTGCTACCAGAGAAATATACCAAATTATCACACAGATTATTACAATAATAACACATGAAGGCATACTAATTAATGAGGAGGAGTATGAAATGTTTATAGCAAATGTGGATAGAAAAATATATGTAATTTTATGCCTAGTTCAGTCCTCTGCACAATGTAACCTTTCTAAGTATTTCTTATTTTATAAATTTTATGGGGACAAATAAGGTATTCGAAAATGGTTAGAAACTTCATCAAAACCTTTCAAACTCACAAGTCCTTGACTGTAATGCCCCTTAGCAATCGGGTGAAGTGAGAATTCCATATAGCCAGATCATGCAGATATTTGTAGGCCTGAATAATTGCTTCCAAAACAATGCGTTTCCAGTTAAATGGGCAAAGATCGATTTCAGCATAAATTAAAAGTCTTTCTATGTAAACCTGCAAAGTAGAACACTGGTCTTTGATTATAGTTCAGTTTAAGTGCTGTGATAAGAACTTTCAGGAATGACAGATTTCATCAGTTTTTGACATGCCTTTTATTCTTAGGTTCTAGAGAGACTGCTTGGCCAGCAAAAGCCAGAGGCCAAGAAACAGTTGCAAATCAGACACTTTTATTGCCTACTTTCCAGGTGAATTTACAGCCTGATCACCAAAGAGTCTCTGGTCCAACTCTTGGCCCCAGTCAGGACTTCTCTCTCTCTCTCTCTCTCTCTCTCTCTCTCTCTCTCTCTCTCTCTCTCTCTCTCTCTCTCTCTCTCTATTTTTTTCCTCTCCTCCCCTCTTTTTTCTACTTTCTCTGAAAAATCAATGGAAAACATATCCTCTGGTAAGGATTAAAAAAAAAAAAATTAGCCGAAACCGGTTTGGCTCAGTGGATAGAGCGTCGGCCTGCAGACTGAAAGGTCCCAGGTTCGATTTCGGTCAAGGGCATGTACCTTGGTTGCGGGCGCATCCCCAGTAGGAGGTATGCAGGAGGCAGCTGATCGATGTTTCTCTATCATTGATGTTTCTAACTCTCTATCCCTCTCTCTTCCTCTCTGTGAAAAATCAATAAAATATAAAAAAAAAATTAAAGACAGCTCCCCAGTGGCTGCTGTGTGGTACAGCAGGACAGGCAGTGCAAACAGGTGTGTCTGAGGCAGGTCTCTACAACTGTCAAGTATTCCTGGACTTAGTGCCTTTGTAAGAAACACACATGCACATCAAAGGTAGTCCTTTTATGTCTCCTAAGCCTCACATCTCCATCATGATTCTGTGAAATCCATCTCTGTCTTACACAACCTGAAGCTTAGTCAGTTCTGTTGGTTTCAGGTGGTAGCAGAGCTGCCAGTCTCTATCTCCCTGGTTCTCCTCTAAATCTGCCAGGTAGCTTGTGAGGTCTCATGATTTCTTCACATGTATTACATTTCTATTCTACAAAGAACTGGGTGAAGGTAACAGCTAAGCAAAGATTATAGAGGCAAGCTGTGATTTGTTGTTACGTCAAAGGGTTCTTTGAAGAAGAGTATGTTGACTATCTCAGGTTATCAGATAATCTCAGATGTACAACTCACATTAGCCAAAGGTCTTCAAACCCAGCTGTATTTTAGAAAGCAAACGGTTATTGAACATTATGTGTTATTAGTGAAAGTTTGCACCAATCTCCCAAAGCTAAATGCTCTCAGATATCCTATGAATGAACCTCCTTACAAGGTTCAATGGTCAACTTTCTGGGAATAAATAGATACATATACAACATTGGAAATCACTCAACTTCCTGCAATCTTTACTGTAGACTTGGTATGTGCCATTAATCATTCATTTATACCACTTGCCCTCTGGTGTCATTGGAATTGAGATTTCTCTTCTCACTGAAACTCTTCTAGCAGTGAACTCAATCCCATCCCACTTCTGAAGAACACCTCCCACAATTACCTCTTTTTGAACACTTCCCTGTGGCCCAGACACTCTCCCCAATATGAATGTCTTTATATGGTACCCATCCCACCCGCCACAACCCCTAGGATGCTTCCTCTCTGTTTCCTCACAGTGAATGCCCTGATGCTGCTTCTCATCTCCCACTCTCCCCTTCACCCTCTGTAGTCTGCCCCCGGCACTGTCACTAGACTGAAACTACTACTGCTAAGGTCTTCGGTGCATTTGCACATACAAACCAGAGCTCTTCACCGCAGCTCCTCACTCCTCACACATTCCCTAATGTCATGTGGGCACTGCCATTTGCCTAGGTGCTTGGCCAAAGACTTCCAATTGAGTTAACCTGCTGCAATCTGTGAGCAATTCTTGTTCTCTCTGCCTGTCAATGGTAGTCAGATCGCTTTCTAGTCTATTTCACTTCCCACCTGTGTCACTGTTATTGCCTCCTGATTTCTCACTCTCCACTCAGACTCCCAGCTACAGTCTTTCTCCCCAAAGCAGCCAGGATAGACTTTTTAATCAAGAGCACTTCCCCACCCTGCTCAACTCTGCCAAAGGGTTTCCACCAAACAAATAAAAATGTCACTTCCTCCCATGGCCTGCAAGCTGAAAGGCCCAATCAGATGGCATGTGCCCTCCTGGCCCTCATGCCCTACCTTCTTTTCCTCATTTGACACTCTGACCACACTGGCCATACCTCACTCTTACTCAAATACCAAGTATAAGTTCCCGTCTCTGAATCTGGCACTTGTTTCATCTGCACATACACCAGAGCTCCTCATCTTCCTCAGTTCAGTCAGGTCAGTGTTCAGATGTCCTCTCTTTACAGAGGCTCTTTCTGATCACCTCTCTAAAGTAGCTGACCTAAGTACTCTTCCCTCACACCAAGCAGGAGACTTTACCCTTTAGGATTGCCTGAGGCAGGAGTGATACAATCCCCATTCCTTCTCACTAGAATGGACCACTCATTCCAAATGATACTCTTTCCACAGGAATCCTGGATGAATGACACAAAGGTCCTTACACAGCTGTAGCTGAGCAGGCAACTAGCAACGCCCTTTCAGGTCCTACTGGCACTAGAATCCTGGCAACATCACAGGAGTCACAAGAGGACAGCAAGGACGGATGAACACCCATCATCCCAGGAACAGCGAAGTTAGGGCTCTAGTTCTCAGTCAGGACACACATTACAACTGCCCGGGGAATGCAGCCTGGGACTCAGCTTAGCCCTACCCTGAACCTGTCTCTCCCTGGGGCCCAGAAGGTTCTGTTATTGCCCCCGTCCTGCCCCATCAGCACACCTTGTAAGTGTGCCTGTGTGCACTGCCTGCGCCTATGTCTCCTGAGGTCCGGAAGGAGAAATTGGAAATCTCGCTCTCCTGCTGCCTTTAATAGCAACCTTTTTGTGGTGAGAAAAGCAAGGGCATTTTTAATCATAGTGATTATTAAGCTGAAATGTGTGAACTTTACTTCCTTTTATAGGTTTCCCTTAATAAAGTTCTGAAAGAAGAACTATCTTACCAAAGTTGTTATTGCATATCCTGCTGTTACCTTATAGGCAAAGAAAAAAGGTCGAATAAATCTGTAAATTGATTCGGGATCGGGATTATGATGAAAGGATTCCTCAGGAACCTTTTCTTCCTGAAAGGAAGTACCCATTGAAGAAAAATATTAAGTACTTTTGTAACAGCCCTGTTCCACTTATGCCCATGTGCTAATTAAAATAATTTTTATTGGGTAACATGTATTTTAGCCTTTTAAATAAAATAATGGGACCTTAAAAACAATAGTGATTGAAAAATGACGCTCATTAAAGATACAGGCACAACCTCAGAATATTTATATATTCCTTTCCACCTTCCCCCTCTAACATTCTGTCTAATTGTGAACTATTTTTAGGCTCCAAGGACTTGTTGGTCATCATGTCACAGTTCTCTGCAATCAACTTTGAGAATGTAACCATCGGGCTCTAAGGCTGTGCTGTGTGTACAATGCTCACCAGCCACATATTGTTATAGAGCAAATCTGAAGACATTTGAAAATTTTTGTCATTCTAATTAATTCAATATTTAAATAGCTGTTTAATTTTCTCCTAGAGATCTTGATATATCTACTAGGTTTATGTACAAATATTCATATTGTTTGATGCTATTGAAAATTTTCTTTTAAAAATATAAATTTTTGTTTTTTGGGTATGTTGACCCACTTTAGTTCACTAATTATACAAAGCTGAAACTCAGTTCTTACTGACATATCCTATATAATAAAAGGGTAATATGCAAATTTATGCAAATTTACTGAATGGTGGAACTACCACTCGCTATGATGTGCACTGACCACCAAGGAGCAGAGCCTCAACACAGGAGCTGCCCTTGGTGGTCAGTGTGCTCCCACAGGGGGGAGGGGGGGGATGCTGCTCAGCCAGAAGCCAGGATGATGGCTGGCGAGCTCAGCGGCTGTGGCAGGAGCCTCCCCTGCCTCCACAGCAGCACTAAGGATGTAAGCCATCAGTCAGACATCCCCCGTGGGCTCCCAGACTGCAAAAGGGCAGGGGCCCGGCTTAGGGGCCTCCCCACCCCCAGTACATGAATGTCATCCACCGGGGCCTCTAGTTTCTTATGTAACACTAGAGGCCCTGTGCACAAAATTCGAATTTGTGCACTGGGGCGGGGGGTGGCCCTCAGTCAAGCCTGTGCCTTCTTGTAATCTGGGACCCCTCGGGTAGGGTCCCTAGGCTTGGCTGATGATCAGAGCATATCAGAGCTTTCCTTCCCCCGGCTGCAGGCAGCTGGTTGTGCCCCGCCGCTGCCAGTGCTTGCCATCAGTACAGCACTGCCACCCCCTACCCCACCACCAGTCACCTCACTCTGTGGGTGACAGGTGTGGGGTGGGATCATTGGCTGGCTTGGAATTTCCCTCTGCGGGGCGATAACTGGCTGGCCCTGCACATCCGTCACCACATCGCTAGTCAGTGGGCTGGGCCTCCCTCTGTGGGTTGATCAATTGTGGTGCCCCAGATTGATCACCCCGCAGAGGGAGGCCCTGCTCACCCACCGCAGTGCTGTCTGTGGGGGTAGCCTGGGCCTTCCTCTTTAGGGCGATTGGGTGTGGGGCTCTGCCCACCCACCTGGGGCTCTGCGAATGGTCTGTGCCTCCGCCATTGGGGCGATTGTGGAGCCGACCCACCGGATTGATCGCCCCGCCAGCCAGCATGGGTCTCCCTCTTTGGGGCAATTGATCACCTCGCAGCAGGTAGCCTGGGCCTCCCTCTGCAGGGCGATCGTGGAGTGATTGCGGGGGCCCTGACCAATTGCATTGCACCCACCTTGGCTGGCCTGGCGCCAGTGCGTGTCACAGTGTGGTCATTCAGAAGGTAGTCTGGGAGGTCATTCGGCTGTTCAGTTGTTTGGTCTATTTGCATATTACCCTTTTATTATTATAGACTAAAGGCCTGATGCACGGATTTGTGCTCAAGTGGGATCCCTCGGCCTTGCCTATGGGGATCAGGCCAAAACCAGCTCTCCGATATCCCTCAAGGGCTCCTGGAGTGCAAAAGGGCACAGGTCGGGCTGAGAGACCACTCATCCCCAGTATACGAGTGTTGTGCATTGGGCCTCTAGATTCTTATGTAACACTAAAGGCCTGGTGCACAGATTTGTGTACAGGTGGGGTCCCTCGGTCTGGCCTGCAGGGATCAGGCTGAAACCAGCTCTCTGACATCCCCCAAAGAGTCCCAGATTGCAGGAGGGAAGTTCTCAGGTTACGCACCCTGGAATCGGGCTCCCTCCTCTCTGGTTCTGGATGCATCACCTGAGGACCACAGCTGCCAAGTCACAGCAGCTCCCCAGCTCCTGTGTTGAGCATCTGCCCCCTGATGGTCAGTGCGCATCATAGTTACCGGTTGGATGGTCGCTTATGCTTTTATATATATTGATTCCTTTTGCAAAATAATTAGATACAACATGGGGTGGGGAAGAAAACTTAAAGGAAGGTAACGTTAACTCCAAGCTGGAGAGAGTAATTTTCTACTAGTGATTAATTTCAAAGCAAATCAGCATGGAATAAACACAAGTGTCTGAGAGAAAGAGACAACCTTAATACAACTGGCACTTACTGTGACAGGATGGAGTCTCTCATCAAAAATGTCCTTAGATCTATTTGAATCTCTAGAAAATAAGAACGTGATTTTAAAAAGTAATCCAGAAATTGTTGTATTAGCAACACATCTGTTGGGAGTAGAGAGAATTTTGGTGGGAGCTTAACCTTCAACAAAGAAAGTCCTTCTACAAATTCTTCTCTTAGATCCTGTAGGAATTTTATGACCTCTTTTTACTCAACACATAGAATTCTGTGAAACCTTTTCTATAAGGACCTGCCAGAGCTGCCTTTATAAGCATTGACCCTCCCTAATAGGCAATGCTAGTCAACCAGATCAATTGCCACTCCTCTAACCTTTCATTGAAAGACCCAGGAATATTTTATAAAGCAGTAGTGATGGGCAATCCTTCATGTGAAAATGAGATCCCTGTTTTTTCACTGTTTTTTTTTTTCTCTAACTAGTTTCCTATACTATATTCTTATTATATATTTCTTCTTGATTCTTTACAATAGTCTGAATTTAAAATTTGCCTTTGTATTTTTAAAGTAACCATTCTATTTATTTGAGAAAAAAAAATGGAATGGCTGCCTCCTATACATGCTGAACTGTGGATGGAACCAGAAACCTAGCTATGTGGCCTTACAGAATTGAACCTACAGCCTAGGTATGTGCTGCCCTAACTTGGAATCAAACCTACCACCTTTTGGTGTACAGGACAATGCTCCAACATTTAATGCCAAAATTTAATGGCAAACCATGGCTCGAGAGCCACATGCGGCTCTTTGGCCCCTTGATTGTGGCTCGGCGTTGGAACCACTTCTTCAAAATAGACTCGCCCAGGCCGAAAACCGACTTCTGTGCATGGGCCACGAAGTTTCAATTGCACTGTACATGCGCGCTCGCACGTGCTATTTTGTGGAAGAGCAACACTCAAGGGGCCAAAGAGCCGCACGTGGCTCGTGAGCCGCAGTTTGCTGACCACGGCACTAGACCATTTTCAGGAGAATCATGAGGCCAAAACTGTTTGTATAGAAATATTAAGGCATAGTCTGCATTTACACTGACATTTGCAATGACTGCATAAAAGCAAAAGTCAGTAAAACTGGTTTCTGAGCAAGAATCAAGGCAGAGATCCCACCCTATACTAGTAGTCATTCTACTCTTCACTGCCACTTGTTGACAAGAAATCTGCTTTACTTAAGCACATCTTTGATAAAGCAATGACAATGAATACTGTTATTAAAAACTGAATCTTCTTTTTATACTCTACAATAAGGGGAAGTATGCATTAAGCACTCCTGCATACTGAAATGTGCTTGTGTTAAGGAAAAGCACTTGGAATTAGTTGTGAGCTGAATGCCCTACTGCTTTCAGAGAATAATATTTTTATTTGATAATACAAGTGTCATTCTCTCAAGACTGAAAAGTGAGCCTGTCACTTCCAGAAAAATAACTTATACATTTCTTCCCAATTGCACAGTTCCAGCTATCAAGCTAAAAATCAAGATTGGGGAAAACTTGTGCCCTTTTTGTGACCTAACAGCTTTTCAATACCTAAAGGTTTTTCTGGAAAGACTGCTGGTTATATGATGCTAACTAACAAAAGTGAGTTTTGATACCGTATAAAGAAATGGAACTGATACTTTCCAAATGACCAATGCATAATGTTATTATGAAATTACTTACAATGTAAGAGATTCATTTAGCATAGAATATGTATGCATGGGTACTAATTTAACAGAGACCTTAGTACAAGTTCAAGGACAGGATTTAAAACCATTGTAACTAATTTAAGGAGACAGCTTCTGTGGACTTCTGGTACAGTATCAAAGAATATCCAAAATTATCTGAAGGCTTAAAAAATACAAACTTTTCTAGCCATAAAGATACATGAGGCTGGGGCTTCATATTGTTTATTCAAAACAAATTATTGAGATGACTGAGGTAATCACAAAGGATTGAAGACAGGGTGTACATGAGAATCAGCTGTCTTCTGTTGAAGCAGACATAAAGAGATTTGCCAAATGTAAATAAGTGACACAATTTCCATTCGACCAATTTATTGTAGAAAGTGATTCTCTTTTACAAAGAATTATGTTAATGCTATAGCTCGCTATCAGGGGTGTTTCTGTCTTCCAGGAAACATTCAGCCATGGTAGAGACATTTTTTGTTGTCACAATGGGGCCTGGGGGGAGGGTGCTACTGGCATCTAGTGAGGAGAGGCCAGAAATGTTGCTAAACATCCTGTAAAGCACAAGGCAATCCCCCACAACAAAGAAGTATCCTGCTCAAAATGTCAACAGTGCTTTAAAAACTATGTTTTAGCATACAAGGGACTTATTTTTAAATTCTCAATTTTAATTTCTAATCCAGTAAATATTAATATAGCCCACATCAGCAAATGTTCTTTAGAATCCTCAATAACTTAAACATTAGAAGTCCTAAGACAAAAAAAAAAAAGGTTCGCTTCAAAAATGTAATAAAAGCACTATAGCCTACTCCAATAATATCTATAGTTAAAACCTAACGCTAACGTTATATCTTGTAAGTTTATTAGCTAGAATAACAGGACTGATTTTAAAACTCACCTGTTCTTTATGTGGTAATATATTGCTAGTGCCAGGCTGTGGAGAAAAGGAAAAGTAACAATTGACTTTATGTCAGGTCTAAAGACAAGTTTTAAAAGGGTTGTGGTGGGGGAAGACCATCCCATATGCCTAGTAGCCATGAGACCTCATTCAAAACAGTATCTCCTAAGCACTTTTTGCCTTGTTGCAGTTCTTTGTCGGTTAGTAAAATTAGGAAAACCAAAATGCGAAGGAATATGCTGTTAGAAGACATGTTTTGGGTGATTATTACAACATATAAGTTATTACACTCTTGCCCTATCATTTGCCTTTCTACTCATATATCCTTTCATCCTGTACAAGTAATACCTACTTGTACACATGCTTAAATTTAAGCCATATAGTTTTTCCACCTGCCCACCTATTTTCCTTCATTCCCCTAAAGTTAAATAAAATGCTCTATACCAAACTGAATCATTTAAGGTCACTTTTACATAATTGTTAAGAAAATTTAATGGCAAATATAAGAATACAATGGAGTAAAATTATACACAGTGTAGTATTAAAAACATTTATTTCCAAATTAGTTTAAATACAATTTTAATGAGCAGATGTAAGTGCTCAGATACTGTGTAAGTTACATTATCCCTATGTTATTCCCAGATGCTGTGTAACATGAAACAAAGGGGTGCTGTAGATTAAGTTATATGCTTTTTCTCTTTGCCCCAAATGTCAAAAATGAAGCTCCAAATAATTGAGGAAAAGCAAATCTGAATTTTATAACTAGGTTATAGAATATTAGCAGTTGTAGAAAGGCCTGTAGCATTGTTAGCATCAAAGATGGGCACTTCTATAGTGCTTCAAACAGTTTCATCTTCAAAATGATTTTAAAATCATAGAATTTGAAGCATATAAGGTGAAAGAAACTAATGAACTTGTGATGATATTTAATTCAACAACCCATTTTACAGAGAAGATAATCAAGGCTTAAAACTGACTTCCTCAAGGTCCCACCAAGAGTGAGAAGCAGTTCTCCTTCTCCCACCCTCTAACCAGGCAATGTGGTTCCCAAGCTTGGCTGTGCATTGGGATCATCAGAGGAGTTTTACAAACTGCCTTCTACCACCTTGAGTTGATCTGATTCATCTGGCATTGGGTATGACCTGGGGTTGTTCTGAAAGCTTCTCAGGTGATGGCAAAGTGCAGCAAAGTTTGAGGACACATGAATTAGGATTAAAATAAAAATAATCCCAGATTCTTTTCTCTATATAAAGATTCCTTCTATCCTTCCTCAGCTTATCAGAAGGCTTGTGAGAGTAAGAGAGTGTGTTGGGAAAGAAGTAATGGAATGCATGTGTATAGAGACACATTTAGATAAAAGTTGCGTAAGTGATTATAATAAGGCTCACCCATCCCATTGAGAACAATGCACTACTACCCCACAATAAACATTTTTTCAAAACCATTCCTAAAAGCCAATGAGCTCTATTAAAATTCTCACTAAACTTTTATTTTATCAATAGTAAATGTACTGAATGATCATTTTCAAAACTCGATAAGAGCAAATGAAAACTTACTGTACTTCCAAAAACTAGACAATTTTGGAGGAAAAAAGTATATATTCAAAACGATTCTTGAATTATATACTGTAACATCAGAATCATCTAACTCAAAAGAAGCTATGGAACACAGCTAGAGTGGACTGGTTTTCTACTCCCAGATTTAGTGGTCAGACTGAAGAAAAAGACTCAGTGATTGTGAGACAGGTGTCAAAACTCAGGACTTTAGAGAGAGATGGGCTCAATTTTTGCAGAAAATCAATTTGATCTCAACTGTTGTTATGAGAGAAGAAACTTCCATTATGATTGTAAACTGGCTGTTTTTAATTAACGTAGAAGTTACTGAGAATTTAATTAGCAAAAAAGGTGGTACAATATAGACAAAATTAAGTTTATAAATAAATTATGTTTTAGGACTGAAAAATAAAATTAGAAATGAGGATTTTATTATTTTCAGGTAGCATTTCCCAAACTGTGTTCTGGAAAGTCAACCCTCACATCCCAGGGAGACACTGATAATGATCCTTGGACCATCCCAATGGAATTCAGGAAGCTCTACATCCAAGTTTGGTTTTATTTTTCTTTTAAATAAGCTTGAAGGTTTCAGATTAGGGTGTTTTTTTAAAGTCTCCAATTGTGGACTATGAACTCACAGAAATTAATGAAGTTTTCATAATCATGACACTGTTATGTTTGCTTAAACGTAAACCTGGCTGTGACTAGGTTTTCAAAACTTTACCTCTCTCATGATTTTCTGCTTTGATTTTGTTATATATGGATCGATATAGTGTCTTGAATATGCATTTATATATCTATACCTTTTATATAACTACATTTAATACATCTATGAAATTAAAAGCTCAGCTGAACAAGTTTAAGCCACAAAGAAATTATCTTGAAAAGTTGTTCCTTAAGACTGGTTTGATGCATTTTTCCTGGAAGGAGAGTGCATTTCAATACAGATATGGTGCAGGAATAAAGAAAGCACGATGGGGGAAATCTGACACAATCCAATGAGCTGTAAATGCAGATGCACTCTGGTGCCAGTAGGGGACAAGCTGCCCCTCCTTCCTAGAGCAGCTTCCAGGGCAGTCAGTACACATGGTTCCAGGCCCATTTCTCATGAAGAAATACTTTATTCCAGAAACATTCTGTAAAACGCGCTTCTTCTCTCATTGTGTTCAACAATGAGTCTCAGAAGCAGTAATGCCTCAAGTAAAGATAAATACTTTTGGGGGGATTTTTTAATTGTTAAGTGGGTTTCCCTTCTTCCATCCACTCTGAGATTAAAATGGAAGTGGAAATCAATATATAATTGACACCAGTTTTTTAACCTGAGCACTGAAAAGGACAATCAAATGAAAGTACCTATGGGCAGGATAAGGGGTCTGTCCCCTATTTGTACTCACCACTGCACAGCGATTCTCAGATCAGGCTGAGAAATCGAGTAGTCAACATATACAGTAGCACATGAGCTGTACTTTTCCCTAAGGTGACCAGGAGATACCTGAAGGGGAAGGGGAATAGAAGAAAATATGACAGTAAGTTAAACCTATAAAAGT
The DNA here is from genome assembly GCF_027574615.1 of Eptesicus fuscus. Taxonomy (NCBI): domain Eukaryota; kingdom Metazoa; phylum Chordata; class Mammalia; order Chiroptera; family Vespertilionidae; genus Eptesicus; species Eptesicus fuscus. The sequence goes on from NC_072496.1 coordinate 17,428,673, forward strand.
ATGTTTTTCCTTGGCTAAAATGTCAAACAATTAAGCATTACAATTGTTCTCATACTCTATGAACTACTTTAGTGCAATACCATGTGCAACTCTACGGTAAACCCATTACATGCTCTAACTTCCAACAATGAGAATTGAGGAGGGGATCATAAAATGCTGCCCTTGACAGACTACCTATAATCCAACTTGGCATACACATATGATAAATTCCCTTTATAATAATGTAAAACATTTAAAATAAGATTTCAGTGTTTTTTCCTTAAAAAATAAAAACTGCTGAGATTTCTATTTCTGCTAGTTATTTTCTACATTAAGACATACTGCCATCCTACATAATAAAAAGGTAATATGCAAATTGCATCACTCCGCTACTCCCATGATTGGGCTGGCTGGAGGCGTGGGGGGCGGGACTCAGGGTGGCCGATTGGCTCCGACCCCCGCTCCTCCCGCCTGCCTAAACGGCCGGCGCTGCGGAAGGACCCATGGGGCCAGCAGAAGACGCTGGTGGCGGAACTCGGGGTGGCCGATTGCGTGGCTGCTGGCACCAGTTTTCCGCCAGCAGCAGTTTTCCTCTGGCCACCCGCTGATGGGAGCGCCTCCCGATTGGAGTTCCTCTCGGGGTGGCTGATCGTGCTGGCTGGAGGCGCTCTGATCGGCGGGTGGCCAGAGGAAAACTGCTGCTGGCGGAAAACTGGTGCCGGCAGCCAGGTGAAGGAAAAGTCTATTGCACGAAACTTCGTGCAACGGGCTTCTAGTTTATAATATTGAAGCAAGAGCACCTTATTGACGCCCACGAAGCCAATAATAAATGTTGGTTCAGGAGGCAGGGTGACAAAACACATGTGTCTGAGGCAGAGGTGTGTGTGTGCAGGGCTGGCCTGTAGCTCATAAGTTAAGGGACAAGAGGTCTTCTGGGCCTCAGTTTCCTTCCCTTGAGAATTAAAAAGTATTGTTTTAAGATTCTCTCACATCCAAAAACACATCAAACAACTCTGAGAATTTAACTCTCTCTTCATGTTGAAATAAGACTATTATTACATTACTCAAAAGAGAACCTCAGATAATATGGAACTTTATATGATATTACAAATTCTACTAGAGGCCTGGTACACAAATTCATGCACAGGTGGGAGTCCCTTGGCCTGGTCACTGATCGGGGCCGATTGGGGCCGTCTTACCCAGTCCTGATCCGGGCTGATCAGGGCCAGCCAGCCAGGGGGAGGGACTATGGGAGGTTCGCTGTGGGAGTGCAATGACCACGAGGGGGCAGCTCCTTCATTGAGTGTTTGCCCTCTGGTGGTCAGTATGCATCATAGCGACCGACTGTTGGGTCATTCGGCCACTTAGGCTTTTATATCTATAGATTCCCTAAGCTACATGATACTTATCAGGACCCTGCCTCACTCAGCTGCTCTCTCTGACTACAAGGCCTTTTTCTTCCACCTTTTCTCAGCAAGGTTAACCCCACTTCCCATCTACTTCCAGGGTACCTCTGCCAGCAGCCACACTACAGAACTTCTCCATTTCTCTACTTTTACACACCCGAGTTACTACTTGTTACATGTTATCAACTGCTTCCAGGGCATCCCCCTCATAAAAAGTGAGCTTCTCTAGGGAAGGCAGGACTTTCCCTCCTCTTCTACCTCCAACTGCTGAGCACAGAATCTGGGGCAAATTAGGAGTTCAACAAGTGTTTGACCAATTATCTAAAATCAATTGCAACTGGAAGGTAAATCCTACTACAGATACAATTAGAATTTACCTGCAGTAGTGTCAGATTTATGACAATAACTTTTTGAGACCCGCTAGAGAATAAATTATCTTTAAAACACTAGAAATACTCATGTCTTTTAGAAGTATTCATTGATTTGTTAAGAGCCCAACAATACAGCAATAATCAAATACGGAAATAGCCAAAACTATGTTGGGAAAATCCACTTAGAGTAAAACCAAAACCCAATTTTAGTCACTGTAAATAGTTGAAAGTAATAGTAGTATTCTTTAATATCATAGAATACCAACAATTTTAATATACTTCATTTTGTTAGTGGCAAAATGGCACATTTTGTTAGTGGCAAAATGAATATAATAGAATCAGGGACATAGAAAGGGTTTGGACTGACAATTCTCAGGGGAAAGGGGGTGTGAGGGGTGAGGGAAGAGATTGGACAAAAATCTTACACCGATGGATGAAGACAGTGGCGGCGGGTAAGGGCATGGGGTGGGGTGGGGAATCAGGTGGAGAGGAGCTATGGGGGAAAAAAAAGAGGAACACATGTAATAATCTGAACAATAAATATTTATTAAAAAAAACACAGAATTATAAAATGTTGGTGGCCCTAGCCAGTTTGTCTCAGTGGATAGAGCACCGGCCTGCAGACTGAAGGGTCCCGGGCTCAATTCTGGTTAAGGGCACATGCCCAGGTTGCAGGCTCGATCCCCAGTAGAGGTGGTGCAGGAAGCAGCCGATCAATGATTATCTCTTATCATTGACGTTTCTATCTCTTTCTGAAATCAATTAAAACTAAAAAACAAAAAAACAAGCAAAAAAACCAAACGTCTTGGCGAACAAACTCAAGGAAATCCCCAGGAAGCAGAAAAAGACAAAATGGGAAATAAGAGGGGGAAATATTTAGAGATTTTTCCAGGAATACTAGTCTAAGAGTTCCAACTTCTGAGTAATAGGAATATTAGGAAAAAAGAAGGAATAAAGAATGTATAAAAGAAACAAAAATATTCCCTGAAAGTAGATAAGACCTGGAGTCTTGATGGCCACAATAAAATGAAAAGGTTCATACCAAAACATAACATGAAACTTCAGAATCCCAGGAATAGGTAAGCTTCTAAACATTTCCAGAGAAGAAAGGGTGGGGAAAATTACTAAAGTTGCAAATATATAATGTATCATACATTACCAATATATTTAAGAGTAACAATGTAATGAGAAAATAGTAGAAATGTATTTAGAACTGCAAAAATTTATTTCAACCTATAATTATCTGCTTTATTAATAAGTAGGAGGCATTTCAGAAAGGCTAGATCTCTAAACAATTTCTGCCCATGTATCCTTTCCCAGGAAAAAGTTCTTGGGTGAAAAAAAGGAGAATAACAATACAGAGGAAAACATAAACACGGGACAAAGATTTTCAACCAGTGTACCACACAGCACACTGGTGTGTGGCAAGAATATTTACAAAATGCAATACCTAATAAAGTTTTTTTAAAAAAAGAAAAAGAAAAAAAATGCAATACCTGAGTATTTGGGCAGGGGCACTGACCTTTTCCCTTACATTGTCAAATAACAAAATGACAACAGCCAATACCACAATAGATGTCAAAAGTGAATGAATGACAATTATACTTTTTTTTTAGATCGGTAAAAAATATATTTTTTGGTGTGTCACAGAATTTTAGTCATTAGTTTATGCATGCCATGAGATGAAAAAGGTTGAAAATTGCTGACCTAAGAAACCAGGGATCCAACACAAGAGTGTGTGAGATCCCAGATGACTTTAAAGGAATATGCTTAAAAGCAGGCACAGAACAGGCCTTTGGAGAACAAGGGTATAGCAGAGGAGGATAACAAAAGGCTAGGAAGATGGCTTCCAATAAGAAATGGAACAAATGTGTTTAGTACATGGAAAATATTTTTGACAGGCATGTGACAAATGTCACAGCATGTTCAGAAAAAAAGAAAAGAAGTGATTACACTAAAAAAATTAATTCCACACACATAAAAATGAAATCTTACTAGGTATTATGTTAATGTAGCATAAATGTAGTGATTTGTCTAATAGTCATCTTTCTCTGCCAAGTTACTAGGTTGTTAGATATAAAGCAGTTATTTCTGAAATGAGAAAGACCAGCCTACTTGCTGCATTTGGCTAAGTGAGACATGTTGATGAGAAAGAGGGGTTTGGATTGTCCTGGAGAAGTGTAGCAGTGCTCAAATTTCAGTAATATAGGGGGTCCCAAAAATGAATACACATTTTAACAGCTGATAACTCAATTTTCTTTTTTCTTTCTTTCTTTACAAACCCTTGTGTAGAAGGCTGACTTTCAATAGATTGTAGCTAGGGAGCTGCTCTGCAAAGTACGAAACCCCAACCCAGAAGCAGGTAGTCTATGAATGGTTTAGCACCAGGTTCCCCACGAATGTGCAATGCGTGAAGGGCATGGGGGTGGCCCCCTTTCCGGCCCCACCCCGTTTCCCAGGACAAAGGGCTCTCTGCACCGGACCCAGTCCCAAAGCATGGCGGAGCGTGCCTCGCCACCTCAGCGAGGCGGTTGGGCTTGATGGCCCACTGGCAGGGACTGCGGGGAACCCGCTATCTGAGGCCAACCGAGGCTCCCCGGTGCTGCCATATCGTTCCGCCTGGGCGGGATTCTGACTTAGAGGCGTTCAGTCATAATCCCACAGATGGTAGCTTTGCCCCATCGGCTCCTCAGCCAAGCACATACACCAAATGTCTGAACCTGCGGTGATAACTCAATTTTTACTCCTTTTCAGGTTTAACTGATTCAAATTAATAGGTAAAGCCAGCGTATACTTTGAACAAAGAAAACTTACTTTAAACTCTGACTAGACATTTTTTAATGGGGAGATATAAAACTGGCAATAGGTGACAAATTGAGGGCACACAATTATCGACTAAAATAATTAATTCTTGACATTTGCAATTCTATTGCTTTGTTTTGCCAGCAGTGCCTGGACCAGAATGGTCATCAGTTGGAAAACAGGTACTGACAAAATTTATTCACTTCTGTAGAGTCTTTCAAATTTTGAAAATGAACTATCCTACCTAATAAAAGACTAATATGCAAAATGACCGAATGGTGGAATGGCCGGTTGCTATGATGTGCACTGACCACAAGGGGGCAGATGCTCAATGCAGGAGCTGCCCCCTGGTGGTCAGTGCATGCCCACAATGGGAGTGCAGCTTGGCTGCTCCAGCAGTGGGCCTATGCCCACAGGCCACACCCCCACCAGTGCATGAATCTCGTGCACAGGGCCTCTAGTAAGCTAATAAACACCAACATAATCATGCAGAGTGCATATACATTTTTTGATCAAAAGAATGAAGGGTATACAAGCAAAAGGCACCGCCAGATAACTAGATGGCTCAACAGTAACAAATATTTGCATAGTCATGATAACAGAAACACTGATTCTAATTTACTAAAAACCATGATACATGTTGGGAGAATAGAAGAAAGGAAATAAGACCACCCTGCAGAGAGGAAGCTAAGCTTTCAGCTGCTACAATTAGTCAATAGATAACACAAAAATTGCCTTAGCTATTATCTTGTTGTTAATTTTGTTAAAAAACAAAATTAAAAGTTAAGGCAAAAAATTAAGGCAGATTTTTATACCACAACCATGTTACTGACATTTAACTTAAAGGTCAGAACCCCTTTAAAAAATGACCATTACTAAGCCAAAAACTTTCCTGAATATGTAAACTCGTTAATTAAGATAACATAAGTGATTAAGAAAATCTTCCAAAAAAGGTTCCTGCTAATGATACCTGGTTCATAATAGATTTCTAACAATTATGGCAGGCAATTTTTAATTCAAATTACTATTTCTTACATAACTTTTCAACTATTTACTTACATGGTAGAAATAGTTGTTCTTTCTCTTTCCTCCCACTAAGAATAAAAAGAATTAACTGATCAATAATGATACAAATGCCATAGAAAAAACAGAAGTTACTGATTACCTGAAAGATTACTAATATACAAAACTGGAGGCACACACTCCTTAGGACTGCAGAGAGGGGCACAGGATAGCATTTTCTTTACTGTCTCACCCTCTCTCTACCGGTGAGCAGCCCATGGCTCTGGAAGAAACTGAGACATACAGCAATCCTAACCAAAATGATCAGCTCCAGACAGTCATGTACACATGCCATGAAAATGCATGTTAAACCCCCCACTTTTTATTGACCTGCATGGATTCAAATAAAATGGACCCTTCCCTGCCTATACTTCTGCTGTCACAATCAACTGAAAGACTCGATCCGTGTGCCTTTTAAAGCAAGTAAACTTGACTGAACATAATGTTAAGGAAAATAAGCAGGCAAGCAGAAGCGTTAAAATCCTACAGTTCTGAGTTCTTATCCTAAAACAAACAGGACACAGGAAATGGACATTGTTGCACATGCTCCTGCTAAGCTTCTGGGGAACCCAAGAGGGCTCTGTTCCTCTGATGTACCCTGGTAGCATTACATAGAGCGAGAGAGTTTGAATAGCTTCAAATTCTAATGTGAGATAGCATCCTTTGCTTGAGCACTATGTAAGATCACAAATTCAATCCTCATATATAAACAACTGAAATGTTTTTATTTGTTCAAACAAAAACCTGTGACCTAAATTCTATCTTGACTTACCAATCATTTGACATTTCTTCAGGAAAATTGTGCCAGCCCTTGGATGGTCAGAAGGGATTAAACCTGAAGCCCAGAAAAAGGCATACAATTTTGTTGAGTAGAAAAATTCATAATTTAAAAAATAGCTATACATCAATTTATATCACTTACTGTTGGGAAGTCTTTTTAAGTAATAGTAATAAGCCAATTTTAATTTTAGTAAAGGCAATGATATAAAAATTCTACTAGGAAAATTCAAAATTGCAGAATTTTGCTATACATGTGCAGTAAAACCAGGCTATGTCTTAGACTTTATTTTTTAACTTGGACCTAAATAATCTATGAATTATGTATGTGTTTCCCCATGTCTACTTATCAATTAGAAATGGTCACTCTCTTTCGTGCTAATATTACCAACACATTTCAGAAAGTGTCAAGAAACAAGTTAAACTGTGGCCAATTATTGTCAACTACCTGCTCATATATCAAATATGCCCAAATCACATGAGCTGTATTTGGCAAATGTTCTTTACTATTAGGCTAATTCTCACTCCATTCACAAAATGAACTTATTTAGTTAGCTGTGGCTTACTTGGGGCTATTCATCGTGGCACACTTAAAAGAATAGTATAAAAGCTCAATGCTTTAATCTACAGGGAACCTTTCATGACAGTGACTTTTTATACTTTCATCAAAGTGATTTTTTTTCAATCTTTATTGTTCAAAGTATTACAGATGTCCCCTATTTTCCACAATTGTCCCCTTCTAGCCCACCCCCAGGCCTGCACCACCCTATTGTCTGTGTCCATGGGTTATGCATATGTGCACACAAGTCTTTGCTTGATCTATTCCCACCCACCCACCCACTCCAGCCTTCCCTCTGAGATTCATCAGCTGTTTCATATTTCTGTGTCTCTGGATCAATTTTGTTCATCAGTGTGTTGTTGTTGTTTTAGACATAGATGGAGTGGTAGTTGTTGCTTCTGAGTTGTATACAACAATTTCAAATGGAAATAATCAAGACTGGAGCAAGTTAAATAGACACACTTTGTGGAGAGTTTATAATATATAGGCTGCATTCTAAATAGCTTTGTATGCATCACCAAATTGAATTGGGCACATCTATCATCTGCATGTCAGCCTTTCCTGTTCAGCAGCTGGTTTCACAGTTGGTTCACATCTCTAAGTCTCGGTTTTTTCATCAGCAATAGGAGAATATACACAGGACTTGTTTGCAGTTAGAAGGACCAAATGGGCTATACATGGGAGTGAGTTGTAAATCTTGAAAGAACCATATAAAGGTCCTATTTTGGTCTCGCATCCAATACTACCCATCTACTAACTGGTTTATAAAATCACTCAGACAGAGGCATACTTTACAGCACCAAACAGAGTGAACAGAAATTTCACAGGTTCTCATTTGTTTTGTGTTTAAAGGTACAATTAATTAATTCACATAATTTATTCACTTTTTCACACTGTTTTAATATTCTGAACAGGGAGTACTTTTCAGTTATAAAGGCATATCCATCATCCAGGTGAATCCCTGGGCTTAATTATTCTAATTTTTAAAGAAATTAAAAGCTCATCTAGAGTTTAAATAGAATACGAGCTATGATGTTTTTTCTCTATGAAATAATTAAATAATCACTGCCATTTAAATGGAAAAAAATGGGCCAAAGGGGCTTTAACATCTTTGTAAATGTATGTTTTCTACTTCACAAATCACTCTTCATTAGCTACATTGTTACCCAGAATTATTTTAAACCAAGTACCATATCTTCTCTCTTCTCCCTCTCTCCTCCCACTTCTCCACTCCCCAAGCTCCTCTTCAGGCATCTGGTCTTTAGAACTTTTATCTCAACATTCTTACAGTTAAACAGGAATCTACTGGCAGTAGGAGAGACGATGAAGACAAACATTCTTGTGCACAATTTTACATCTTAACTGCCAAGACTTTATGTTACAAATTAAAGTCTACATGTATGTGTTTTTCTTTGGAAACTTTTGACCAACATTCTTGTGAACAACCCATCCCTCCTTGAGAACAAGCGATATGACAGGGAAGTCTGTTAGGTCACTGAAGTAAGACAGAGGGAAATTTGTGTCAACGTGGACATATGAATCAGAACTCCCTGGGTCCTCCTGTATGTAAAAACCAAACAAACAACTATTCTCTGTAGGTCTGGCAGTGATGTTTCACATCATTTGAGAAATTTTGAGTTCCCTCTCCCACCATTTCCTTCTGTGTTCAAATTACAGTTGGAAGGAGTAAACAGCTTCTATCCAGGCAACTGAAAACAGCCTACGCAAGAACACATATAGGTTCTATGTCAGTTATTGATTTTGAGTTTACATAACAAACCCTAAAATCTTTGCAGCTGAACTGTCCAGAGTATCAACCATCTTAACAGGTGGGAGCAAGGGTATCACTGGGCCCTACCTCATTCCTACACTACGTACCATAAAGCTCGATAAGGATAGGGAGATGGGATGGAAACTCTGCAGTTGGGATGTTCAAGTTTTCATTGAAAAAAGGAGAACATATACCCAGAATTCTTCCTGGAGTCCCAGGAGACATTAAACAGAACCATGAACAGGAAGGGACAACAGGCGGGTCTCAGGCTGAGCTGGGTATAGAAGAAAGAACTGGACATCTGGGTAGTGCACAGGGAAAGGAAGTGGCCAGACACGACAGGGAGAAAGAAAGGTTCGGGATACCAGAAAGAAGGCAAGACGGCGTCTGAGGTGGTGCTCATCTAGAGCATCCTGGGGTCAGCAGGGGCCAGAGGTGTAACTGACAGCACTGAGCACCTGCCACCTCCTTACCTTTGGGCATTTGCAGGTCACTGAGGCGCAGCACAGGGTGGCATTTGCAGAACACCAAACCCACGTCCTTATGTTCCCGGGCAGCTCGAGTCACCTCACAGACATAAGACTCAGGGTATGGATTCACCCACTCCAAGCTCCGGCCCACTTTGGGGCTGGCATTGGGCTTCAGGCAGCGGCAGGTGAGTTTGTTCCCCATGAGGAACCTCTACTCCTCGCTGCTGTCACTGCCTTCGCTCAACAGTCCCCCCAACCCACCCTCTCCCCCCAAAATGGCCAACCCCGCCCCTGCTGCCCCCCGCCCCCCCACACAGCTGTCAGCCGCTGCCGCGTCCACTGAGGTGACCGGTCGGTGAGGACAGCCGGCAGTCTCACTCAGTTCAAAGGCGTGCTGATCAGGCAACTGCTGAGAATCACAACCACTGCAAGAAGAGAGCACAGCCGAAGCTCCACCGCCTGCCACAGCGCTTCTCAACTGAAGGCAGGGCTCCTGGCCGGCCCCAGCCAACCAGAGCACATTCTGTGGTCACCTGGTTACGAGGGACCAATCACGGCAGAGTTCCCTCCGCGTGCCCGCCTGGCAGAGAAGGCAGCGGGTCAGAATGGGGCCCTCCCTGCCCTGCAGCCCTCCACCCCTTTCCCAGCGCACACGTGTGGCCCAGTCTCGGGTTCCTTACAGAATTTCCTCAGCACAGTCAAATGCTGTCAGGAGGGCAGGAAACCTACAAATGCCCATGGCGGTGGCAACTGGGTGAAGAAGTGAATACATTTTTCAATTACTGTACACGTTTTGGAGAAGAATAGAAAAAAAATCAAGAAGAAAAAGACGTATACAATAATTACAAAATGTACAAACGTTTACAAACCCTTCAATCAAATAGATTCCCCCCCCACACACACACACACAGAAAGGACCAGAGGGAATGTTCTCCTTTATTAAAAGGATAGCAGGAGAGAAAGGTCACCTCAAAAAATCAGGGAAGCAGAGATTATTAACATTCAACAGTATAAGAGACATAAGTATGTTTTGGTGACAAGAATGAGTAATATTTTAAAATGTGGAGACCACAGTGGAATGGGAAATGATCTGATGAACTTCAGTGCTTTTTTTTTTAAATAGCATCCAGTTAAATCCGTAGGACCTGGATATAACTAGTTGCTATCCTATATAATAAAAAATTAATATGCAGATTGACCATCACTCCAACACACACCATTACCCCATGTGGACACAAGATAGCCACAACAAGATGGCCACTACAAGATGGCCAGCAGGGGAGGGCAGTTGGGAGGCACCAGGCCAGCAGGTGAGGGCAGTTGAGAGGGACCAGGCCTGCAAGGGAGGGCAGTTGGAGGCGATCAACCCTGCAGGGCAGGGCAGTGAGGGGTGACCAGGCTGGCAGAGGAGGAAAGTGGGGGGCAAACAGGCTGGCAGGGGAGCAGTTAGGCATCAGTCAGGCTGGCAGCGGAGTGGTTAGGGGGTGATCAGGCTGGCAGGCATAAGCAGTTAGGGGCAATCAGGAAGGCAGGCAGGCGAGCAGTTTAGGCAGATCCCACTGGGATCAGGCCTAAATGGGCCGTCAGACATCCCTCCAGCGGTACCAGATTAGAGAGGGTGCAGGCTGGGCTGAGGGACACCCCCCCCCTCCATGCACAAATTTCATGCACTGGGCCTCTAGTTAATAATATTGTTGTCTAAAGTCCTAGGAATGCCATTAGACAGCAGTTTGATGACTCTTGTAAGCTTGAGACAACACTGAAGATGATGTGGTAAAACAGTGCCCGCACTTAACAAGAGACACACCCAACAAAAACCAGACTTCCTCTACCAGACATTTAAGGTTTTCCCTCCGGGCCCAGTCACCCAGGAAAACGTGCTCCTTCTGTGGACTCTGCCCCTCCTCCCGCCCTCCCCTCCTCCCGCCCTCCCCTCCTTGGAGGGACAAGAAGAAAGCCCCTTAGAGCGGGTGTACACCTGTCCCAGGGCACCAGGCAGCCCACTCTCTGGACCCCCTTCCATTTGTTCAGCAGGGCCCCCCACACTGCCGCCAGACCTCAGGGAGCCAGGGCCCTGCCTCACTGTCAGACATCCTGTCCCCGGGTGTCTGCTGGCTTCTCCCCGCAGGGCAGGCTCCATGGATGCCTGCGGACACAGACACAGACCCAGAAGGAAGGAGCTGCCTCCCGCCTTCCATCTCTGCACCTCCATCCGGGAGAGGGGGACCTATGGAATCCGCGTGTGGGCGGGAGAAAGGGGCACATCCGCGTCTGCCAGACTCCTCCTGTCCTGCACAGGACCCCGCAGAGCCCCGCAGGAAGCGCCCAGCCACAGCCAAGGGGGCGGCAGCGGGGCCCCTGCCCCCGCCCCGCGACCACGCCCGCCCGGAGCCCCCGCCTGACGCCTTCGCTGAATTCCGAACCCGCACAGACCAGAGGCCCTGAGCCAGGACCCACTTCCTCACTGTGGACTCGGTCAACCCGCTCTGGTCTCCCCGCAGCACCAGGCCGACCGGGCAGGGTCCCCGTGACACCCCTCAGGGCCCCCCGAAGTCCCAGCACCCCACGGAAGCCGGCGAGTGATGGCTGGGGGCCTGGGCGGCCTCGGGGAGCCTGGCGGGCAGGCGGGGACGCTGCTGTGCTGAGCTGGAGGGCAGGTGAGCCCCACCTGGTGGGCGAGCCCCGCCCCGTGTCCTCAGGGCTGAGCTGGGGGTCCCCTCTCCTCTGAAGAGCCCGCTCCCGTGTCCTGAGGACGGAGACCCGGGCGGCCTGGTCCTCTGTCCCTGTGGGTTGGACCAGCTTTCCCTCTGAGGTTGGCAGATGTGTGAGGCCCTGGGCACCCAGAGCGGGTCTACTTAGCCCTCCAAATACCGTTTTCCAGGCGCGAATTCTCAGCCATGAACACCTGCCGCACGCTGCATGGCCCTTGCCTGCGGTTTCTCTGCCCTCCCCGCTGACCTGTCCGCCAGATTGGCTCCAGCCCGCCACACCACACACGCCATTTCCCCCTCCCCACAGCGGCCCAGGCAGGGCCCGGCGCCCGGCCCCGAGAGCCCCCGCTGACCAGCTCTCTCTGCGGTCTCCCTGGTCTGTGCCCGGAAAGTGTCCTGTAGACGCACCCTCCGTGGCTCTCTAGCTGCCGGGGGTGTGGGGAGGCCGCGTGCAGCTGGGCATGCGCTCTGGACGTCCAGGGCACACGCTCTCCACGCTGGGGGCACGCGCTCTGACGCACGGGACGTGCACTCTGATACACGGGGCACGCGCTCTGATGCACGGGACGTGTACTCTGACGCATGGGGCACGCACTCTGACACACGGGACGTGCACTCTGACGCATGGGGCACGTGCTCTGACGCACGGGGCATGTGAGCTGATGCCCTGGGCACGTGCTCGTGCCTTCCTGGCCAGTGGCTGCGGGAGTGGAGCTCTGTGGTCAGGAGGCTGGTGCACGTGGTGACGCCCTGTTGGCCCTGTACGCCCTTTGCTCCGGGCTGAAGGCTCCTGGGTGTGGCCGTGACCCCCTGCCCTGCGGGGACCTGCAGGTAAGCAGAGCCGCAGGGGAGCTCCCCCCACAAGTGCGGGGGGAGGGACAAAGATGTCACCTCAGGCGCCCCTGTGAGTTTCTTTCTCCCGTTTGTCAGAAGCCATGGCTCGGTGGCCCCTCGGGAGTGAGGCTGTCTGTCCACAGGAGTGATGTCTGTGCAGGTCGGGTGTGCTGGGAGGGGAGGGGAGGCTGGTCCTGCACTACTTATCTTGAGGCACCAGGTGGTGGACCTGCTACGGGGCCCGGGGAGACCATGGGACCTGCATCTGCGGGTGCACCGACTTGGAGAACCTGGGCACATGGGGCACCTGGGCAGGGGTGTGCCCTGATCTCACAGAGGCCACCTTTCCTTTCCAGCCCCCAGTGTGCAGGCCTGTTCCCTGGAGGAAACTGGATTCCTGCTGTGGGGGCTGGGGGGGTGAGGGTGGGAGGGTGTGTGTGGTGGCTCAGGCCTCCCTCCTGACCCAGCTTCTCCCTCCTGCCCACAGACCCACCTCTCGACCTGTTCCCACCTTCACAGTGCCTCCATAGGCGCACACAGATACACAGTAGATCTGTAACTGGGTTAGACCTGCCACCCAGAACAGTCAGGACGGGTTAGCATTAGGACATCCTCACTGTTGGGATAGGCACTGCCCACGACCTGTGTACCGACCTGCGTACCGCTATTTGCACCACCTCTTTATCCTGCTGCACCAGGAACTGCAGTGTCAAACCCACCCGGGTCCTGGCAGGGCCAAGGATATCACTGCTCACTGAGCATGCCTTCAGCACACCTGGCCTGGGCCCAGACAGTGTCCTTACCTGGATGGCAGTATCCCTTCTTCCCATCCGGTGTCTGTTTTGAGAAGGTGATTATTTCACTCAAGAGGTTCATTGAAATAATCAGAGCTGCTTAGTCATTCCCACGGAAGAGCAACCCCCGTGTCGGGCTCTGCAGAGCATCTGGCACACCTCACAGTCCTTGGTGGGTCAAAGATGGGATAAATCACGGAGCCTTAAGTACAGCTGCCAGTGCTGCAAATGATTGCCTTGCTGGAGCATTCGGAGAGCAGGGTCTACAGCAACAATCCTCTGAATCTCATACTTGTTAAAAAGGGTAAAGATTCAGATGACACAGTTCAGAAACCATGAATGACCCGGATAAAACGTCCACTGCACGCTGCTTCTTGGTCGCTTCTTTGGGGAAAACTCTACCTTTACCAGCTGCCCAGCTTCTCTTCCTGACCTGGAAAGTCACATGTTCACCTGCCAGAAATGGGAAGCTCTTGGGAGCCATCAAACGTATTGAAAGCATTGTAGTTCCTGCTTGACCCTGCTGGCTGTGTGACCACCAGGGAGTGCCCAACATCTCTGAGACGGTTTCTTTCTGCTTACATCAAGTGATTAAACAAAACTTTGTCCTGCCAGTGTAGCTCAGTGGTTTAGCATCATCCCAGGAACGAGGAGTTCGTCTGTTTGATTCCAGTTGAGGCACATGCCTGGGTTGTGGACAGTCCCCAGTGTGGGGCATGTAGGAGGCAGCTGATCAGTGATGTTCCTCTCTCATCAATGTTTCTATCTATCCCTCTCCCCTCCTCTCTCTCTAAAAATCAATAAAAACAAAACAAAAACTTATCCCTGGAATCCTGCACATCCCTTTGCTATTGCTGATTGTGAACAACCAGCATGCCTCTGGCACTCAGTTTTCAAATCTCAAAGATATACACACAGAGGATGCTCCGAGGTCAGGGTTCAAAAGGATTCATATAAAACAGCCTACGGTGAAGGAGCCATCTTCCTGTCATGTTTCTGGAAATTTACTGGGATAGACTTGGGAAATTATAATCTAGATAGAATCTTTTGCAAATCTTGCTTCTGAGATGTTGCCGCCAACTTTCATAATTTTGTCTCCTCTATCCTCCGTACCCTCACTCCAACATACATCTGAGAGAATACACACACACACACACACACACACACACACACACACACATATGACACATACATATCTTACATTTTCCCACAATATGCAGCTCACATGTGGGAAATCACCAGGCATTAGTGCACAGGTTCCAATTTCCTATTAAATGAAATTGGGGATGGAATTTATTATATTAACTAAACCAATTTCCATGTGATGACAGTGAAAATTCTGTCTGGCAGCCTGGCTGTCTTTGTGGCGGCAGCATTCCTTCACCAGGCACATCCTGGCTGCCCCTGCGAGAGCACTCCCAATCAAGAAGGTGCGGTTGCATGGCAGTGTCACCGTGCTCTGTGCTGCCAGCTGTGGAATGGGAGCTCCAAGCTGGGGAACAGCTTTGGACCCCCTCACGCCTATTAATGACCTGCATCAGAATGGGATGCTTTCTTTGTCATTTTATTTAGTTTTCCGTAGAGCCAGATTCAAGTTTTGTTCATAAAATCATGACGGTGATAAATGAAGGGGGCACTATAAACCCTCCAAAGCATATAGATTGTAGGCTAGGAACACAACAGCAGGTTTTGCTTATGGAAGGAAATATGTCAACTCTCTAGGTTACAGATTTTTAAACATGTATTTGCTTAATGAAAAGTTGGTACAAGTGTGTGTGTAAAACTCACAGGGTACAAATGGTATAAGGGTACAGTGGAAACCTAAAACTGGTCTCCAGCTCACAAACCTCTGTCAATCGGCAACTAAGGTTATCGATCCTTGTGTGTCCCATGACTTATTTTACAGTGAAGGAAAATAGCACTCAGACCAGCAAAGCGATTAATCAAGCCACACCACTGGTTACTTGCTGTAGCTAGACCACTGGCCCAGGACCTGGCCTCCCCCAACCTAACACATTCTCCCCCATCGTCCATGGCTGTCCACAGGCCCCAGGTGAACTAGAGACATTCTTTTCTTAAAATACAAACTACAACTTTAATAAAACAGAAGGCCGAGGAGAACCTTCAGACACAGTGCTTTCACTTGGATGGATGTTCAATACAGGACACTGGAGATTAGTTCTGAAAGAGATATATAGGAAATCCATTTCAATGGCCTCAGCTTATAGATGAGGAGACTGAGGTTCCAACAAGGAAATAATTTTCCAGCACATTAACGCTGACGGGACCTGTTTGTGTGAACTCCAAGCAGTGCTTCTGACTTTGCAGAGGCGGTCTGGGTTCTTTGGTCATCTCTTGGTCTGCCTGGCTATGTCTGGGCATTATGGCTAAGTTAGAATGGAAAATGCAGGAGCTCACTGATTTCCAAAATGGTTTTATCTATAGGAAGTTGTGAGGACATTTCTAGCTAGAAGATTTGGCATTGAGTGTCTGGAAACCTTGAACTGAGACTGATGTTCGAAAGCAGTAACTCCCACTTGGCTCCTGGAGAAAAGCCTTTCCCGCACCAGCTGACAGTGAGTTCTTAACCGGTCATTACTAAAATGTGCACCAACTTAGTAATCCACACATTAAACCTATATGTTTGTGTTAACTAATGTCACCCCAATAAAATTTAATTGAAAAAAAAGAAATAAATAAAAAACTACCAATAAAAAATAAATAAATAAAAGTTGTACCTTTTATTTTTAAAATAAAGGTGGGAAACGGGTTGCTAGGTATTTGGACATCTTTTGCCTTGTTAGTAGAGCAAGTTATGGGCTTTGGAAAAATAAAGCAATCATGAATCAAGCTTTGAAGAAAAGCTATGTAGTAACAAGTTTCCTCATATCTTTCTAATTTGGGTTGTATTAGACAATGTGATTATAGAGAACAAGAGGAAGATTGACAGTAAGGTGAAAGTTTGAGTAGTGACCCTCCTCCCCTGGTCGGGAAAGATGCTAAGCTTCAAAATGTCCCTGCCTGTGCTACCTCTACAGCCCTTTCTATTTTAAAACTGACAGCCAACTTGGGAGGCAGGAATTCTTACCACACTTTCATTCTAAAGATTATTATAATGAAACTAGAGGCCCGGTGCACAAAATTTGTGCACTATGTGTATGTGTTTGGTGGGGGTGGGATGTCCCTCAGCCCAGACTTCACCCTCTCCAATCTGGGACCCTTTGGAGGATGTCCGACTGCCGGTTTAGGACCAATCCCAAACCAGCAGTTAGACATCCTGTCAGGGCTAGCCTGATGGTTGAACCGGGCTGAGGTAGGGAGGTGGGATTTGAGAAAAGAAAGACAGGACAGTGTGATTCGGGAGGTCCACGGACTCTCGAGAATCTCTGGCGACTTTTATTAGTAATACAGTGCTTTTTAAACATAAGACACTAAGCAGGGAATCACTCACAAGGAAAACATTCTTTTGTTTCTCTAAAATCACTACTGGAGGGATAAGTTGAAGGACAGGTTTCTTGTTACAATAAATCTCACTAACTGGAATACATATTTCTTGGCAAACCATGAAAGTAGCTCTTATCCTACTGATAGCAGTCATATAAACAAACCCTGGGAAAGCTTTGTAGGCAGGGGCTTCTCTCGTTATACTGATTAGTTGCCATCTAAACAGGCCTGGGAAATCTGTGTGGGTAGGGTGCCAGCCTTGCTAGCCCCTACAGGTGCAAGGACCGTGTCATCTTACATCCCGCTCCCCACAACATCCCTCTCACAATTCGGGACTGCTGGCTCCCAACCGCTCACCTGCCTGCCAGCCTGATTATCCCCTAACCACTCCTCCGCCATCCTGATTGACGCCTAACAACTCCTCTGCCTGCCTGATTGCCCCCAACTGCCCTCCCCTGCTGGTCCAATTGCCCCAGCTGCCCTCCCCTGCTGGCCTGGTTGCCCCTAACTGCCCTCCCTCCTCTGCAGGCCTGGTCGTCCCCAACTTCCCTCCCCTGCTGACCATTTTGTGGCGGCCATCTTGTGACCACATGGGGGCAGCCATCTTTGACCACATGGGGGTGGCCTTCTTGTGCGAGGGTGTGGGGGTCAATTTGCATATTACCTCTTTATTATATAGGACAGTAACATTGTAAGGTATTGTGTCACTACCTCTCTCATTTTCCTGTGTCTTGGGTATGTCTAGTAATGAACATTGAGGCAATAATTACAATGAGGTATTCTCAGCAGTTCTCCACCCTGGGTATTATTTTTGCATTGTCCAATTAATCAACAAATAATTATCAAATGCTTATTATATGCCAGGGTATGTTCTAAGTATAGGTGACTTGAAGGTGAATAAGATAGTCCATATCCCTGCCTTCATGGTGCCTACAGTGTTTTAGGGGAGATGGGCAAGAAATGGTTAAACACAGTAACAGGTGAAATGATTATAGATTGTCAAAGGAGCCCAGAAGAAAATCTGCAGGTTTATGATAAAGAATAACAGAGTGACTCACCTGAATGAGGGAGGACCTCTTTGTGGAAGTGATGAAGCTGAGCCCTGAAGGATTACAAGGAACCAGTGCTGTGAGAAGGAGGGGCAGAATGATCCAGGCAAGGGGAAGGGCGGGTGCAAAGGCCCTGGCCTTGAGTGTGGCATGCCAGACAGAAGCAGGGAGGCTCCTATGGCTGCAACATAGTGAGAAGAGCCAGAGAGAAAGGAAGAGCTAGGGAGTGCCTAGAGGCTGGGTCAGCTGATTGGAGTCTACCCTGGTGTAATGAAGCCATTGGTGTTGGAGCAGGAATGGGGAGCAGTTTCTGTGTGATGCACTCTGTAACCACCCTAGTTGCCATTGAGGTTATTGGCTGAAGATGGAGCTGAATATAAGGAGGAGGCCCTGTCCCCCAGGGACCGCAGCATGCACCAGCCTCACTGTCTTGGACCACACTCTCTGATAAGAGCAGGCTGCTGTGTGGCACTTCTCACAGGTGCAGTTTGAGCCTTCCCAGAGCCCATTCAAATGGTTGGCATTTGAGTAATGAATACCAGAATTGCTGTGTCCAGTATAGCAAGGCATGTCAGAGACCTTTCTGAAATGCAAATCAGCTTGTCTCTCTCCCCTGGTTAAACCCTTCATTGTTGCTGGATAAAGCACACGCTGCCTAGCATGGATGCAAAACCTTTTACACGTGGCTTTGTGACCATTTTTGCTCTTAGCTGAACCACTCCTGCCCCTCATCGTAATCTCCTGTCTCCTGAGCACATTATGTGGTTTCTGTGCCTCAATGTTTCTTTCTGCCTCTTCCTTGCAAAATAACAAACATATGATGTAGCAATATCTTTACCGATATAGCTCCTAGGGCAATGGAAACTAAGGAGAAAATAAACAAATGGGATTACATCAAAATAAAAGCTTCTGCACAGCAAAAGAAACCATCAACAACACAAAAAGAAAGCCCACTGCATGAGAGAACATATTTGCTAATGTTACCTCTGATAAGTGTTTAATCTCCAACATTTACAGGGTACTCATACAACTTAACAAAAGGAATATAAACAATCCAACCAAAAAATGAGCAAAGGACATACATAGGCACTTTTCACAAGAGGACATACAGAAGTCCAAGAGACATATGAAAACATGCTCAAAGTTACTAATAATCCAAAAGATGCAAATCAACATGACAATGAGGTACCATCTCACACCTGTCAGAATGGCTATCATCAACAAACGACAAGTGCTGGAGAGGATTTGGAGAAAAAGGAACCATCATGCACTGCTGGTGGGAATGCAGACTGGTGCAGCCACTGTGAAAAACAGTATGGAGTTTCCTCAAAAAGTTAAAAATGGAACTCCCATTGACCCAGTAATCTCCACTTCTAGGAATATATCCCAAGAAAATAGAAACACGAATCAGAAAGTTTATATGCACCCCTATGTTTATAGCAGCACTATTTACAATAACTAAGATTTGGAAACAGCCTAAGTGCCCATCAATAGATGAGTGGCTTAAAAAGCAGTGGTACACCTACACAATGGAATACTACACTGCTGTAAAAAAAAAGAAGGAATTATTACCATTTGCAACAGCATGGCTGGAACTGGAGAGCATTATGCTAAGCGAAATAAGCCAGAGAAAGGTAAATATCACATGATCTCACTCATTTGTGGAATATAATGAACAATATATTTCTATGTACAATATGTCATCTGAGAAGAATGATAGTTTTCTTTCTTTCCAATTTGGATGCCTTTTATTTTTTCTTCTTTTCTGATTGCTATGGCTAGTACTTCCAGTACTGTATCAACAGGAATGGTGAGAGTGGGCACCCCTGACTTATTCCTGTTCTTAAGGTAAATGGTTTTAGTTTTTGCCCATTGAGTATGAATATTTTTGGCATAGTCTGAGGAAGATTGGTTAATTTTTTCTTGGAATGTTTGGTAAAACTCCCCTGTGAAGCCATCCCGACTAGGGCTTTTATTTGCTGGAAGTTTTTTTTTTAATTACTGCTTCAATTTCATCAGTAGTTATCAGTCTATTCAGAGATTTTTATTCTTCCTGATACAGTTTTGGAAGATTGTATTTTTCTAGGAATATGTCCATTTTGTTTAGGTTGTCCATTTTGTTGGAACATTTCTTGGCCATCTATTATGCAAATAGTTCCTTTCATGTTGTCCTACAGCTCCTTTAAGCTGTCTTCTAGTTTTTAAATTATTTGTTGGTGTGTTTGTTTGTTTTTAGGTTCTCTGAGTGATTTTTTTCTACCTTCTCTTCTAATTCACTGATCTGATCCTTGGCTTCCCCTAATCTGCTGGGTATTTCTTCCACTCTGCTCTATATTAGTGCTATGTCATTCTTCACATATCAAAGCCTGCCCCTGACACCTGGGCTGATATGAAGGCCAAGCTGATAAAATGTCCAGCCTTATTGGGGAAGCATGTTCCCAGGGTGTGGCTCTGCCTATCACCCTGAGTTCAGCAGAAGATAATTAAAGAAATGCCCATGTGTCTTCCCAGGCGCTGTCTACAAAATTTTATTTTATTGTTTAAAGTATTACACATAGTAGTACATATATCTCCTATTTTTTCTTCCATTGAACTTCCCCATCCTCCCCTACCCCTTCTCGCATGCCCTCATCCAACCCCTCCCAGTGTCTTATGTCCATTGGTTGTGCATATATGCATGCATATAAGTACTTTGGTTGATCTCTTACCCCCTTCCCAACACTTCCCAGCCTTCCCACTGTAATTTAAGAGTCTGTTCGATGCTTTACTGTCTCTGTATCTATCTTTTTGTTCACCTTAACTAATAATAGACAAACATATAAATTGACCGTACCTCCCCTACACCCGCCAGGAGAGAATGTGCAAATTAGAAGGACAAAGATGGCAGCCGCCCAGCTGCGCCAGGTGTGGAGTGTCTGGGCGGGGAAGGATGCCGGCTATGAGAGGGAGGGCGGGGGGTGAGGGGAATCTACAGGAGCAGCACTCTGGCCCTGCAGTGAAGATGAAGACTGCAGATTCAGAGTCTGCAGCAAAGATGAAGAAGGCAGACTCTGGCCTGAGTCTGCAGCGAAGACGGCAGACTCTGGCCCGAGTCTGCAGTGAAGACAAAGAAGGCAGACTCTGGCTGGAGTCTGCAGGAAAGAAGAAGAAGGCAGACTGGCCAGAGTCTGCAGCAAAGGCAGCAGACTCCAGTCAGAGCAAAGGCCTGGGTCCTTGGTGCTGGAGGACAACTGGTGCTGGAAGCCAGGGGAAGGAAGGCCTATTGCACGAATCTCTTCATGCAACAGGCCTCTAGTCAGGTTATAATGTTCTTTATTTTTCCATAAATGAGTGAGAGCATGTGGCACTTTTCTTTCATTGCCTGGCTTATTTCACTTAGCATAATGTTCTCCAGTTCCATCCATGCTGCTACAAATGGTAAGAATTCCTTCTTTTTTATAGCAGTGTAGTGTTCCATTGTGTATATATACCATAGTTTTCTAATCCACTCATCTGCTGATGGGCAATTTAGGCTGTTTCCAAATCTTAGCTATGGTGAATTGTGCTGCTATGAACATAGGGGTGCATATATCCTTTCTGATTGGTGTTTCTAGTTTCTTGGGATACATTCCTAGAAGTGGGATCACTGGGTCAAATGGGAGTTACATTTTTAGTTTTTTGAAGAAACTCCATACTGTTCTCCATAGGGGCTGCATCAGTCTGCATTCCCACCAGCAGTGCACAAGGGTTCCTTTTTCTTCACATCCTTGGCAGTACTTATCATTTGATTTGTTGATGATAGCCATTCTGACAGGTGTGAGATGGTACCACATTGTTTTCATTTGCATCTCTCAGATAATTAGTGACTTTGAGTATGTTTTCATATATCTCTTGACCTTCCGTCTGTCTTCTTCAGAAAAGTATCTATTTAGGTCCATTGCCCATTTTTTTATTGGATCATTTGAGTTCCTTTTATTGAGTTGTATGAGTTCCCTGTAAATGTTGGAGATTAAACCCTTATCAGTGATAACATTTGCAAATATGTTTTCCCATACAGTGGGATTTCTTGTTGTTTTGTTGATGGTTTCTTTTGCTGTGAAGAAGCTTTTTATTTTGATGTAATCCCATTTGTTAATTTTCTCTTTAGTTTCCATTGCCCTAGGAGCGGTATCGATGAAGAAATTGCTTCGGCATATGTCTGAGATTTTGCTGCCTGTGGATTCCTCTAGTATTTTTATGGTTCCCTGTCTTATGTTTAAGTCCTTTACTCATTTTGAGTTTATTTGTGTGTATGGTGTTAAGTTGGTGGTCTAGTTTCATTTTTTTTGCATGTATCTGTCCAATTTTCCCAACACTATTTACTGAAGAGACTATCTTAACTCCATTGTATGTTCATGCCTCCTTTGTCAAATATTAATTGAGCATAATGGTTTGGGTCGATATCTGGATTCTCTATTCTATTCCATTGGTCTATATGTCTATTCTTGTGCCAGTACCAGGCTGTTTTGAGAACAGTGGCTTTGTAATACAGCTTGAAATCTGATATTGAGACCCCACCTACTTTGTTCTTCTTTCTCAGGATTGCTGCGGCTATCCGGGGTCTTTTTTTATTCCAGATGAATTTTTGGAGAGTTCTTTCTAGGTCTGTGAAATATGCTGTTGGTATTTAAATGGGGAGTGCATTGAATATATAGATTGCTTTGGGTAGTATGGACATTTTAATGATGTTGATTCTACCAATCCATGAACATGGTATGTTCTTCCATCTATTTATGTCTTCCTCTATCTCTTTTTTCAGTGTCCTGTAGTTTCCTGCATATAGGTCTTTTACCTCCTTGGTTAAGTTTATTCCTAGGTATCTTAATTTCTTTTGGTGAGATGATAAGTGGGATTGCGTTTTTAGTCTCTATAAGTTCACTATTGGTGTATAGAAATGCTATAGATTTCTTGGCGTTAATTTTGTATCCTATATTGCCAAATTCATTTATTAAGTCTAATAGCTTTTGATAGAGTCTTTGGGGTTTTTTTATGTACAATATCATGTCATCTGCGAATAGGAACAGTTTTAATTTTTATTTTTTAATTTGGATGCCTTTTATGTTTTCTTCTTGTGTAATTGCAACGGTTAATACTTCCAGTACTACGTCGAACAGGAGTGGTGAGAGTGGGCATCCCAGTCTTGTTCCTGTTCTTAGGGGAAATGGTTTTAGTTTTTGCCCATTGAGTATGATGTTGGCTGTGGGTTTATCATATGTGGCTTCTATTCCCACCTTGCTGAGAGTTTTCATCAAGAAAGGGTATTGGATTTTGTCAATGCTTTTTCTGCATCAATTGATATGACTATGTGATTTTTATCTCTCAGTTTGTTTATGTGATGTGTCACATTTATTGATTTGCGGATATTGTACCATCCTTGCATCCGTGGGATAAAGCCTACTTGGTCATGGTGTATGATCTTTCTGATGTACTGCTGGATCTGATATGCTAGAATTTTGTTGAAGATTTTGGCATCTATGTTCATGAGGGATATCAGCCTGTAATTCTCTTTCATTGTGTTGTCTTTATCTGGCTTTGGTATTAGGGTGATGCAAGCTTCATAGAAGGAGCTTCAAAGTGTTCCTTCCTCTTGAATTTTTTTGAGTAATCTGAGGAAGATAGGTTTTAGTTCTTCCTTGAATGTTTGGTAAAACTCCACTGTGAAGCCATCTGTCTCCGGGCTTTTGTTTTCCAGAAGCTTTTTGATGACTGCTTCAATTTCTTCCATAGTTCTTGGCCTACTGAGATTTTTAGATTCTTCTTGATTGAGTTTTGGAAGGTTGTATTTTTCTAGGAATATGTCCATTTCTTCCAGGTTGTCCAGTTTGTTGGAATAGAGTTGTTCATAGTAATTTTTAACAATCCTTTGTATTTCTATGGGGTCTGTTGTTATTTCTTTTCTTTCATTTCTGATTTTGTTTATTTGGGTCCTCTCTCTTTGCTTCTTGGTGAGCCTGGCTAGAGGTTCATTAATCTTATTTATCCTTTCAAAGAGCCAGCTCTTGGTTCTTTTGATCTTTTGTATTGTTTTTTTTTTGGTCTCTATGTCTTTTACCTCCACTCTGATCTTTATTATTTCCTTCCTTCTGCTTACACTGGGCTTCTCTTGTTGCTCTCTTTCTAACTCTTTGAGTTGTAGGGTAGGTAATACCATTGTGTCTTGTTTTTTGCAGTAGGCTTGTAGAGCTATGAACTTCCCTCTCAAGACTACTTTCACTCTTTCCCATATATTTTGGATTGTTGTGTTTTCATTATTGTTTGTTGCCATGATGCTTTTTATTTCTTCGTTGATCTCTCTGGTAACCCAGTCATTGTTTAACCATTTGCAATTGCTTGCTTTTTTCTCGAGCTGCTACCGATGCTAACTGTGTCGAGTCACACTCAACATCCGAGTGCAAAAGGTTAATAGCATGCTATTTACTCTCCATATGTTTGATTTTTTTATTTTTTATTGTAGTTGATTTTCAGTTTTATGCCATTGTGATCTGAGATGCTTGATATGATTTCTGTCTTCTTGAATTTGAAAAGACTTTGCCTGTGACCCAATATATGGTCTGTCTTTGAAAATGACCCATGTGAACTTGAGAAGAGTGTATATTCTTTGGCTTTGGGGTGAAATCTTCTGAAGATGTCAATTAATTCCATCTGATCTAGTGAGTCATTTAGGATTGATGTTGCTTTGCTGATTTTGTTTAGAGGATTTGTCCAATGGTGAGAGTGGGGTATTAAAGTCCCCTACTATGATTGTATTGCTCTCAATCTCTCCCTTGATATCCTCCAGAAGTTTTTTTTTTTTTTTAATGTATTTGGATACTCCTGTATTGGGTGCATATATGTTTACCAGAGTTATTTCTTCTTGTTGGATTTCTCCCTTTAGTATTATGAAGTGGCCTTCCTTATCTCTTGTTACGTCCTTTACTTTTAGATCTAATTTGTCAGATATAAGTATTGCTACTCCAGCTTTTTTTTCATTTCCATTCGCCTGAAAAACCTTTTTTCATCCCTTCACCCTTAGTCTATGTGTGTCTTTTTTTTCTGAGGTGGTTTTCCTTGTAGACAGAAAATATATGGGTCATGTTTTCTTACCCACTCAGTTACCCTATGTCTTTTGATTGTGGCATTTAATCCATTTACATTTAAAGTTATTATTGATAAGTACTTATTTGTCGCCACTTTTATTCTTTACCACTGTGTTCCAGCTTTGCTTCCTATTTCTTCTTTTTACAACAGACCCTTTAGCATTTCTTGCATTGCTGGTTTGGTGGTAATAAACTCCCTTAGTCCTTTTTTTGTCTGTGAAGCTCCTGATTTCACCTTCATTTTTGATTGATTGCCTTGCTGGGTACAGTATTCTTGGATTAAGACCCTTCCTTTGCATGACTTTTTATATTTCATACCATTCCCTTCTTGCCTGATGTGTTTCTTTTGAGAAATCATTCGCTGGTCTAATGGGAGATCATTTGTAGGTAACTTTCTGTTCCTTTCTGGCCTCTTTAAGATTCTTACTCTGTCATTGTTTTTTTGCCAAGCCTATCTAATAAAAGAGTAATATGCAAATTAACCATCATTCCACTACACCCACAAGCCATGCCCACCAGCCAATCAGGAGTAAGTATGCAAATTAACCCAACCAATATGGCTGCAGCCAGGGAGAGAGCAGGAGGGAGGCTTGGGTTTCCCCGGTGATGGAGGAAACCAAGATTTCTGCACACCCTGGCTGGCCAGCCCTCCGCTTAAGGCTACAAAATTTCAATTATAGAAGAGAAATAAACCTCAATAGAAATGGCAGCAGCCATGGAGCTGGAAAGAGCAGGAGGCTAGGTTTGCTCCCTGTGATGGAGGAAGCTAAACTTTCCACACATCCTGGCCAGCCCAGGCCTCTGTTTAAGGCTACAAAGTTTCAATTATAGAAGATAAATAAACCCCAACAGAAATGTCTGCCACCACAGAGTGAGCAGGAGGCTTGGCTCTGCTCCAGGCTACAAAGTTTCAGTTATCCTATCTAATAAAATAGTAATATGCAGATTGACCATCACTCCAACACAATATGGCTGCCCCCATGTGGTCAAAGATCCTGCCCCCATGTGGATACACTATGGCCACCACAAGATGGCCAGCAGGGGAGGGCAGTTGGGAGGGACCAGGCCTGCAAGGGAGGGCAGTTGGGGGCAATCAAACCTGCAGGGGTGGGCAGTTAGGGGTGACCAGGTTGGTAGAGGAGGGAAGTGGGGGGCAAATAGGTTGGTAGGGGAGCAGTTAGACATCAATCAGGCTGGCATGGGAGTGCTTAGGGGGTGATCACGCTGCCTGGCAGAAGTGGTTAGGGGCAATCAGGAAGGAAGGCAGGCGAGCATTTGGGAGCCAGCAGTCCTGGATTGTGAGAGGGATCCCAGATTCGAGAGGGTGCAGGTTGGTCTGAGGGACAACACCCCCCCACCCCCCCATGCATTAATTTCATGCACTGGGCCTCTGGTTTAATTATAATGTGCCTTGTCATCAGTCTTTTGGGGTTCATTTTGTTTGGGACTCTGTGAGCTTCTTGGATTTGTGTGAATTTTTTCTTCCCTATATCAGGGAAGTTTTCTGTCATTACAGTGAAGGAAGCAGGTGTGAGTGTAGTGAAGCTCAAATTTAAACATGTACATAAGTGTTACTGAAAATATCAAACACTAACTTGTAAGTTAATAAGTTTGTCTATGATTGAAAACATAGCGAGTTTGTATGCACAAAACATTTTAACAAAAACCCATACGAACTAATAACACTCATTTGTTTAAAAAAAATCCCAAGAGATATTAATGACTAGGACATGGAATCAAGAGTCAGTGCCACTCATTACATCTGACCCTGGCCCCCAGCCTCAGAAGAGCTCAGGTACTGCCTGAGCTCTGCCCCTAATTCACCATGTGAGCTGAGAGATGGCACTTGAACCCTTTCAGCATCTACTTCTTTTTTTTTTTTTTTTAATGAGGGTGGTAGGCTACCCAATCCCTTCCAGGCCGAATTGTCTAGGACCCTCTGTGTTCATTAACCATGGTGCACGTATACTAGGTTGGAACTTTCCGGGGAGCCCAGGATTGAAGTGTAGGCAGATCTGAAATGTCAGATGGTCAAAATATAGGAACACTTGTAGGAAATGTTTGTTCATGGGTAGACAACAGGAAATCATTCCAAAGCTGGAGGATCAGTCCAATGGCAGAGAACAAGTTGAGAATGCTGTAAGGAGGTCAGTGCAGAATCCAAGGTCCACTATGGAATGGAAAAGAAAACCCATGATGTCAAGAATTCTGGTAGGTCTTAGATGTGAGGGGCTTTTAACCATTCTCTGTATCTTAGAAGAGCCCCTACCACATAGAGGTGCTTAGAAAACACTTGTTGAGTGAATATGTGTATCTAGGTTGTCAATCCAGGTGGAAGTCAGGCCTGGAATCACTGAAGATCCAGAAGCCAGCGTCTGCCTAGTTTAGGAGCTGAGCTCTGGTCAGTGGGAACAGGAGGACTGGGTCGGAGTAGGATAAAGCTAGAGGGAATCTTTAGAGATCTTTCTAGCCCCTGTCTGAGTTTCAGGGACATCAGTCCTATGTAGCATTACTATGTACCAGGCACTTCTCCTTATAGTCATCCTTGCCAGAGAGGATGGTTGCATGGTGTGGGAAACCGTGAGAGGCAATCAGGTAAACAATCCAGTAACCTTGTTTTCCCCGCTTTGCTGGGGCCTTTGCTTCACATATTTAGGTTTGATACTAAGCAGGCTTGAAGAGGAAGTAGCACTGTGGTAGGGTCAAGAGTGCAATAGGTTCTCAATAACAGGAACAAGGATAGGGAAATTGGCGGAGTGAGAAGTTTAAAGTGTACTTGGGATTCTGCTAAGGTGGAAAAAACATGCTGCCCGGGCAATGACCTTTATGCTTGCACAAGCTGTTTCTGCTTATAAAAAGGGCTGAGAAAATAAACTCGGGGCTGCAGTCTTGAACTGTCGGTCCTCCCGGTAACTACTGTGTCTGTGTTCTTTAATCCTCACCCCCCTTTTCAGGTACCGTTCAACTGCAGTGCCGGCAGGCTCCGGCAGCATGGGGTGCCAAGAAGAGCATTCACACAATGACAGCAGGTACCAAGCTGGTGTTAAGAAGGCAAAGTAGAAGGTGGCAAGGACTATAGGCTCTAGAATCAGCAGAGAAACCTGGGTTGAATGGGTAGTAGAGGTGATAGAGAGGGCGGCACCACCATCTCCTAAAGTTTGGCCTGAGTTATTATTGCATTTCAGAAGATTGGAGAATGAACTCACATAATAACCCATCGTTATGTATAAAATAGGACTATATGTATTCTATATGCATTTAAAATGAGTTCTATAAGACAGTGATAGCTGAATAAAACTGGAAAATAAAATTAAAATGGGTTAAGCTATTTGCTAAATATGATGAGAAAGAATAATTTTAAGGCTTGGTTTTCCCCATGATTATGCTGTACTAGCTATCCGGGGGTATTCCTGGGGATCCCATTTCATTATGGTATCCTTTATTTTGTAAGTTGGGGTAAATTTTCCCCCTGCCATTTTCCTTGACTTAGTTGGGGCGCCTCATTCTCTTCTGTGTCCTGTTAGTCCACCCAGCACAATGTCTTAGGGTTGTTTTAGAATCTCCTTTTAGATACAATTAGTAGCTAATTATTAAAATAGGAAGAACACCATAGGAAACGTATAATCTTGCAGCCTCACCCCTGGATCCATCCAGTCATTCACCTTCTCCAGTCCTATATCTCTTTGTCTGAAAGCTGCTGGAGAAACTCACCCCAATAGAAACTTTTAGAAACTTTTCATTGATTTTCATGATATAGAACATATTGTTTTTTTCTTCTGTTCTCTAGTTGGTTCTTCCATTTCCCCGACAGTTATGTTAACTCTTCACCCCACTCTTGTTCACCATCTCCCCTGGTTCTTTGTAGCCTCTGCTTTCAGTGAGAAGTTAGTGCCCAGGAGGCAGAAATTCTCCCCACTTCTTGCTTCTTCTCCCAAAACATTCATGGGCACCATGTTGCACAGTAGGTCCTCAGTTACGTCGGAGATCCCTTCCTATGGCATAATGCGATTTTCTCTGTAAGTCGGAACCCACCTACATAAGTACCTATGTCACTCAATGGAGCCCATACACAGCAGTAATGAAGTGAAACAATAAAAAACATCAAAGAAAGATAACAATTTCTGACCTTTACTTATGGTAAATAATAAAAAAAAAACACATAAAGCACATATGTACATACATCAAAATGACGGAACTTTTTTTTTATATATATAAATAGGAGGTGGAGACGTGATCATGAAATGACATATGTCGAGTCCAACGTAACCTGAGGACTGTCTGTATGTGGTTTCAGAAAGTTTACCAACACTATTCCCTGCAGTAACGTGAGGTAGAAAACATCCCTAATGAACTGGGTGACCTAGCAAAGGCAATTTCCACCCAGAAAGTTCAAAAGTGCTGCCCACTTACCGTACAATGTGAGGAGATGGAGAAGCTAAAGAAAGGGCTGTTCAACAAAAAAGAGCCAGGATTTGCTGATTCTGAAGATCCCCAGCCTCTCCAGAGAAATGGCAGATAATGACAAAATTAAGAAATGGTTTCCAAGCAAACATCAAATGTATGGCATTCCCAGGAGCATGGTCTAAAGATGAAGCTGCAGATATGACTGTAAAGACACTTATGACCTTAGAAAGGTCATGTGGTCCCCTGGAGTACTCTCAGAAGAAGAAAAAACAGCCCTCTCAAGAGAACTGACAGACTATGTAAGTGAACAACAAGTCTGGAAACGTGCTCTAAGTGGGTTTTAAAACATTTTAGTGTCATTCATTTTTAAAGCGAAATAATTTCAAATTACATTTTTTTATGAGAGTGTTTAAAAATAGGAATTTGAAACCAATGAAAATAGGCAAGAGAATGAGGAAAACATAGGACCACCTAAGTTACGGGGGACGATGACAGGCACTGACTTGGCCCCGGGGTCCTCGACGTGAACCTGACAGCAGGGATGGTTTGAGGGCATTCAGGCGGTCTGGATCTTCATGCTGGGAAAGCACTTCCATGATTGTATCAAAAGGTACTTAAGGATTGTAAAATGAAATTAAGAATGTTGATGAGTTGTGAAGGCTGGAGAATTCAAGGGTAGCAGACACAGGAAGATCACTGTCTCTTAGCATGCAACGTCTCTGACCTCTCTGGTACCTCTGTGGCCTAGCTAAAAACAGGAGTGCTGGGAGAATACTCAGAGTACAGAAAAGCAGTGGGGTACATCCATCTTGAGGACATGTGCCTAGACACTGAAATTCAAGGGGACTAACTTCCAGGGTTCCGATCCTGGTTCTAACGACTTGCCAGTTATGTGACCTTGGGCAAATTCCACAGCCCCCTGTTAAATCTCTGCACCGCGGATGGGGTAAGCTGGTGCCCACTCATCAGACTGTTCTAGCCAGTGTGCCTCCTTGCTGTTCTCTTCAAGGAGCCCTCTCCCCAGATACCTAAGTGGGCCTCACTTCTCTTTCTTCATAGCACTTACAACCACCCATGTGATGTATGTTTGTTTGGTTATATATTAGCCTGCCTAATGAATCCTCAAAAAAATGGGGCGTCTCTTTACAGAGGAACTTGGTCTTGTTCTCTTCTGCACCTAGAATGGACCCTGGCATGTAGAAAGTTATTAGGAATTAAGTTGTTAGGAATTAATATTCCTTGAATGGATGAACTGGGTGAGTTGATTTATATCAAGTGCCTTGATATAAATGTTCAGTACAGGTTACTCATTATGTTAGCTATTATCACTCTTTAGCACCTAGGTTCTTTCTAGATGCCCGTGAGGAGACCTACTTATCCAGTGGTACTTCTCCTAGAGCAGTGGTTGGCAAACCGCGAGCCACATGCGACTCTTTGGCCCTTAAGTGTGGCTCTTCCACAAAATACCATGTGTGGGCACGCACATATAGTGCGATTGAAACTTCGTGGCCCACGCGCAGAAAGAAGTCCGTTTTCAGCTTGGGCGAGTCTATTTTGAAGAAGTGGTTCTAACGCCGAGCCACACTCAAGGGGCCAAAGAGCCGTATGTGGCTCGAGAGCCGCGGTTTGCCGACCACTGTCCTAGAGGATCATCTTACTTTGGGAAGAAATGCCTTGATCATCAGGTATATGCTGCAGATGTTGAGATTCATTGAGAAGTCCCAGTCTTTTTCTTCACAGTCCAGGATGGTTCCATGATGCACAAACTGGAATAGTGATTACACAATGGGGGGAATGATCATTTAAAAATATTTCTGTTCAATTTCCTTATCATCTTTGTTGTCATTTATTGACTTAGTTAGACCATTGTCCCTTCCCTAATCAAGATTTTTAACATACCAAACATACCATCATGTAGTACATTAGGTTAATAGATATCCCAACAATCTAAGCTAAATATGTTTATTTGAAACAATATCCTTCTTTTAAAAGAAGAAGGTGAGAGTTTGGGGCCTGCAAACACAAGGAGCTCTATACCACAGCATAGGAAACATGGAAAACAAACATAAATGAGAACTGACTCCTCCTCTTTCACGGGCAACAGTGCCCCCTGGTGGCACAGAGTTAACATTCTCAAGGAAAATCAAAATTGCAAGGAAAACATCACCAGGCAGCAAAGAATCACTGTGTCTAACATACGGAGTAAACAGAGGGGTCAAGCCAAAAACCTTAAAGTAACATCACTCTTTTGTAAGTCACACTTCTTTCAGAAAGCATTGTAAAAACTGGGGTCCTCTGGACCAAAATTATGTAATCAATGATAAAATAATATTGGTGTGACTGTACTTCCAATTAAGTAGAATGACAGAAAGAACCACATGCTCTGTCTCAATACCCCTTACTTAGCTGAAAGTTTAATAAATTCGCAGGAACTAATTTTTCTAGCTGACTTTTTTTTTTTTTTTGGCTCTTTGTATATTCTTATATGAGGGATGAGCAGGTTGTTTATAAAATAGATAATCACAAACTGCTGCTTTAACTTAATTTCCAATATTGTAACACATGATTAAACTATGGACAGATTAAGGTCCCCTCTCCCTGACCCTGCCTGGTTCTGAAACTTGGTTCGGAAGAAACACATATATTAGAAGGCTCTAGGATTATTCTATCAATCCAGCAATACAAATATGACACTACATAAGAAAAGTGAAATTTCAGAATGTATTGACTCAGTTTCTGTGTACTGGTAAGCCTCAATTGCACTCATTGCTACTGTCACACTTGAGAGAGGACAGTGTTAGCAGTCACTGCATCGACATGCAGCTGCTCCAATTCCAGTCTCACCATTCATGTGTGGTTCGGCAAGTTTGGGACCAACCTAGCAAGTTTCATGAATTCCTTCTGCGCTGCATACAAAGGTACAACATGAAACTTCTTTTCCTGGGATTCATTGTCCCAGTAAGAACCACTGAGCTTGCGATAGTATCAAGGACTTGCTAGAATGCTATGTCAAAAGATTGGGAATGTCTGCATTTCAATACACTGAGTACTTGGCTTCTAATAATATACTTAGTTTTAAAGACACTCTACTGGAGAACAGTTTTTTATTTTATTTTATAAATCCTAGTGGGACATCAGTGACAAGTCCATTGGTGTGAGCCTGTCACCAGCCTTAAGAAGGTCAATACCTTTTGATTAGTACCAGTTGTCTTGAATAGGCCATAATTGCCTTTGGGCCCCAAACCTATGTTAACTCCTACAGCTGTCTTACTTGCAATAAAAATTCTGTCCAAAATCAAGTCATATTTTCAAGAACTATATTGTAGCTCATGACAAATAATTTGGCCATATTGTCAAAATTCTTTTAATAAAAATCATAGGAAACTTTCTGTAGGAAGATCAAAATCAAAAATAGTTCTGAATTACCCAGCAACATTAAAGAGAACATCAACTCTCTAGACTTCATTGGCAAACTGATCAAATTGTTTCTTCTTTGTGACATCAAGAACCCACATTTGAACACCTGAAAAATAAAACAGAAGACCCCATGTCCCTATACCCATAAAAAAATATCTGGCCTTGGAGATTCAGCTGTTTGGAAGTGTGAAGACTGTGGTATCAGCCCAGGCTTCATAGGATTGTTGGTCATTAGTAGGGACTTAAGAATCTCATTAGTGAAAATATTCAAGTCCTTCCCAACTGGACCTCCCAATAACACACTTCCTTGGCTCTCTTCCTGTCTCACCATTCTCTGAATTGATTAATAAGGTTTTTGCTGAGTAATGACTTACAGTGAAGTATAAATGATCGACATCAGATGCTTCTCAGTAAGCAAGCAGTAATAGTAAATGTTGGCTATTTTAGCAACTTCTTTCCCCCAGTGATTGAGTCCCTATTACAGAAATTCTGAATCGTGTGTGTGTGTGTGTGTGTGTGTGTGTGTGTGTGTGTGTGTGTATGGGGGGTGGGGTGGGGATAGGCGGGGTGGAGGGGTGGGCAGGGCTGTGGGAAATATTGTTTCTATTTGTGAGCTTTATTTTATTCAATTCCATTATTTATTGAAATGATTTTGTTGGTCAAGGGTATCATCACTTATTTCTGGCCTAAACTGCAAGAAGAAATAAGAGGCCAGAAAAAGGATCTGGCCTTGAAAGAGCGGATGTGGGGTCTGTGCCAGTTACTAGAGAAATCTATACGTTCTCTTAAGGATAGCAGCACTCATTATTTTTTTAAAACAACATACGGGCTATTTTATTATTTTCTTTTGGATATAGGAAATAAAACATGAACAAACAAAGAAAGGGAAAAATGGAATTGAGTTAGACGAATTGAGTTTCAGGAAGACTCCTTTTCCCTTTGTGCTTTTCCCATGTAATAGCTCTACTTTGAGCTGTTGGAGTAATACTTCAACATTATCTAATTCAGTGAAATAGTTCAGTGACCTAATTTGTGTTTGATTTTATAACCTGTTCTGTTTTGATTTCTTTCCATTTTCTGTTCTGATTCCTTTCAGAATAACTCTAACTGAAGTTATTGGGATGCAGTAAGGGCTAATATACACATAAATAATTTGGGTAATCTTTTTGGGTTTCTGATCATGACACATGATTTTAGGGCTGAGCTGTCTCCCACATGGAAGCCACGAGCTAGATGTGACTATTGAGCACTTGAAAGGCAGATAATCTGAACTGAAATGTGCTGTAAGTGTAAAACACATGTGGATTTCAAAGATTTAGTATTAAAAAAGAATATAAAAATAATTCATTAATACATTTTTATTACGTTAAGTGATATTTTAGCTATATTGAGTTAAATAAAATAGATTATTAAATGAACTTTCAACTGTTTCATTTTAATTTTTTAAATGCAGCCACTAGAAAACTTAAAACAGGTATGTGCCCTTGACCAGGAATCAAACCCATGATCCTTTGGTGTGTGGGTGGACACTGTAACCACTGAGCTACACCAGCCAGGGTTCAAAATAAGTTTTA
Source organism: Eptesicus fuscus (assembly GCF_027574615.1). NCBI lineage: Eukaryota > Metazoa > Chordata > Mammalia > Chiroptera > Vespertilionidae > Eptesicus > Eptesicus fuscus. The sequence goes on from NC_072496.1 coordinate 17,463,191, forward strand.
AAGAAATTCCATGATGTACATGAGAACACAGACAACTAAGTGAAACCAGGAAAATAAAACATGAAAAAAATAAGAATATTAACAAAGAGATAGAAACTATAAAAAAAGAACCAAACAGAAATTCTGGAGCTGAGGAGATTGAAAAGTACACCAGAGGGGCTAAACAGCGGAAAAAGCAACAAAGTTGAAGACAGGTCATTGGAAGGTATCCAGTCAGAGAAGTGAAAAAGAAAAAGAAAAAAGTGAAGAGCCTAAGGTACTTATGAGACATCAGCAAGTGGACCAATATATGCACAATGGTACTGCCAGAAGATAATGGTAAAAAACTTCCCAAATCTGAGGAAGGCAATGGACACCCAAATTCAAGAGTCAAGCAACATTCTACTAGACTGGATAACTGATGACTGATTATATGTGTAATGGCCTCAAGGAAGTTTTATTACCCAGGTGTATTTATTTACTAATTTGCATTATTTTTATTCAGTAGAGGAGCAGATATTGCAAAGAATCAAATCTGCAGCTCTGTTACAGTGTCTTGTTTGGGTAAGTGTGGAAAGGAGAAACAACACTTCCAAGATACAGACCTGGGGGAGAGGAGAGGATTTTAGAGACAATTTCTCCTTAGTCCTGGAAATTGCTGATAGTATGTTAAGGAAAATTATACAATACATTGACTAAAAGCAACAGCTATGATGTACTCCTTATTTCTTTCCTGGAAATGAATCTTACCAAAAAGGCCAAGAATGCCTTGAAATGACTAACTCTGTTCTGAACTTTATGTATCTTGTTTTGTGCTTTTCCAGTCATGAGATAACAAAATATCATCTACTCTCTGAAATCATAGTCCTTGACCTCTGAGAGAGTCATACAGCCCTTTGAGAATATGATAATGGAAAGTATAAACCCAAGTATCCTAGAAAAATGAATCCACACAAAAGCTAACCATTTTTCAGTTTATACAGACTGCATGAAGCTCATTCACAGATGCCTTGAATATGTGGGGTCTCAGTTTTAGAACACTGTATTTAGATAGAAAAGAAGTTTTGTAGTTACTACAGTAAAAGGAAGATTAAGACTAGAAAATAAAAAAGGTCAGAGCATTTACTATCCCATAACAATTTAAATCCAGAAAGCATGTGCACATATTTTTCCTAGCAATTCTTCATTTAAAAAATACTTTTATTATTGATAGTATTACAGATGTCCCCCATCCTCCCCCCCCCCCCGCTTTACCCTCCTCCAGCCAGACCCTCCCCATCCAGGCCTTCACATCCCTATTGCCAGTGTCCATGGGATATCAGTTCTTTGCTGTATCTCTTCGACCCCCTACCCCCACACCGAGGCATGTCAGTCTGTCCCATGCCTCCATGCTTCGGATCTTATTTTGTTGGTCAATTCATTTTGTTCATTAGCAAAATTCTAAATGTTACCAGGTAACAAACAAGACAGGAGAACCAAAGATATCCTGAGTATCCTACTAGGAAACCATTAATTAATATTATAGGAGTTGGATTCAGTACTAATTAAACACTGACTGAATGTTCAAGTTACTAAACAAAGAATTTATAATCTTGTTAAGTTCCATGTGGATAATGTTACAGTAATAAAAATGGATACAATTTATATTAAAAGTTTCTTTCAATAACTTTATTCTTTAAAAATCTATAAATAAATAAGACAGTTCCACTTCTTAGTATGAGATTCAAGATGATTACATTGCTATCACCTAAACTACTGGAATGCCTTAATCTCCTCTTCCTTCACCTTTCAATCCAGTGGCAAAACTAAAACGGAATTGAAATTAACTTGGACTGTGACATAATTGCCAGGCATAGACACATGAAGTAATAACCGAGGAATGTGGGGCCTGGAAAAGTGACAGGCAACGACTGCATCTTGCCCTCAGGCAGGTCCTTTTCTGAGAAGTCCTGACAAGCAACTGACTGAGGATCCACATTCTCTCGCCAGCAGTTGGCTCTTCTGAGGAAAGAAAATAAAAAAAAACAGAAGCAATCTTATTTTTAAAAAAATATATTTTATTGATTTTTTTACAGAGAGGAAAGGAGAGGGACAGAGAGCTAGAAACATCAATGAGAGAGAAACATCGACCAGCTGCCTCTTGCACACCCCCTACCGGGGATGTGCCCGCAACCAATGTACATGCCCTTGACCGGAATCGAACCTGGGACCTTTCAGTCCGCAGAACGACGCTCTATCCACTGAGCCAAACCGGTTTCGGCAAGCAATCTTATTTTTAAAATACACAAAACTCACATACAACTGGAAATGCAAAGGATGTTAAGACAGTGGAGATATGAAAAATGAAATATCGCAATATGATCATTAACATCCTCATGTCCAGTCATGAAATGTCCTCTTCATCAGAACGTCCTCTTTCAAAAAGTGTCTATTTAGGACCTTTGCCCATTTTTTTTATGGGATTGTTTATCTTCCGTTTGGTGATTTGTATGAGTTCCCTATAAATTTTGAAGATTAAACCCTTATTGGAGACAACATTGGCAAATATGTTCTCTGATGCAGTGGGCTTTCTTGTTGTTTTGTTGATGGTTTCTTTTGCTGTGCAGAAGCTTTTTATTTTGATGTAGTCCCATTTGATTATTTTTCTCCTTAGTTTCAATTGCCCTAGGAGCTGTATCAGTAAAGATATTGCTACGTCAAATGTCTGCTATTTTGTTGCCTATGGCTTCTTCTAAGATTTTTATGGTTTCCCATCTTACATTTAAGTCCTTTATCCATTTTGAGTTTATTTTTGTGTATGGTGTAAGTTGGTGGTTTAGTTTCATTTTTTTTTTTTGCAAGTATCTCTCCATTTTTCCCAACACCATTTATTGAAGGTATTGTCTTGTCTCCATTGTATGCTCTTGCCTACTTTGTCAAATATTAATTGCACATAATGGCTTGTGTTGATCTCTGGGTTCCCTGTTCTGTTCCATTGGTCTATATATCTGTTCTTGGGCCAGTACCAGGCAGTTTTGAGAACAGTGGCTTTGTAGTATAGCTTGATATCTTGTATTGTGATCCCTCCAACATTATTCTTCTTTCTCAAGATTGCTGTAGCTATTCGGAGTCTTTTTTATTCCAGATGAATTTTTGGAGAATTGTTCTAGGTCTTTGAAGTATGCCATTGGCATTTTAATGGGGATTGTGTTGAATTTATAGATTGCTTTGGGTAGTATGGACATTTTAATGATGTTGATTCCACCAATCCATGAACATGGTATAGTCTTCCATTTGTTCATGTCTTCCTCTATCTCTCTTTTTTTTTTTAGCGTCCTGAAATTTCCTGAGTATAAGTCCTTGTCTCCTTGGTTACGTTTATTCCTAGGTATCTTAATTTTTTTGTTGCAAAGGTAAATGGCATTGCTTTTTAAATTTCTCTTTCTGTAAGTTCATTATTGGTGTATAGAAAAGCCATAGACTTCTGGGTGTTAATTTTGTATCCTGTTACATTGCTGCATTCATTTATTAAGTCTAGTAGTTTTTTGATGGAGTCTTTTGGGGTTTCCTATGTACAATATCATGTCATCTGTGAATAAGGACAGTTTACTTCTTCTTTTCCAATTCGGATGCCTTTTATTTCTTCTTCTTGTCTGATTGCAATAGCTAGTACTTACGCTACTATATCGAACAGGAGTGGTGAGAGTGGGCATCCCTGTCTTGTTCCTGTTCTTAGGGGAAATGGTTTTAGTTTTTGCCCATTGAGTATGATGTTGGCTGTGGGTTGTCATATATGGCTTTTATTATGTTGAGGTATGATCCTTCTAGTCCCACCTTGCTGAGAGTTTTTATCAAGAAAGGGTGTTGGATTTTGTCAAATGCTTTTTCTGCATCAATGGATATGATTATGTGGTTTTTATATCTCAGTTTGTTTATGTGGTGTATCACATTTATTGATTTGCGGATGTTGTACCATCCTTTTATCACCGGAATAAATCCCACTTGGTCATGGTGTATGATCTTTCTAATGTGGATTTGATTTGCTAGAATTTTGTTGAGGAATTTGGCATCTATGTTCATGAGGGATATTGGCCTGTAATTCTCTTTCTTTGTAATTTTCTATCTAGTTTTGGGATTAGGGTAATGCTGGCTTCATAGAAAGAGCTTGGAAGTGCTCCTTCCTCTTGAAAGTTTTTTTTGAATAGTGTAAGGAAGATAGGTTTTATTTCTTTTTTGAATGTTTGATAAAACTCTCCTGTGAAAGCCATCTGGTCGGTCCAGGGCTTTTGTTTATTGGATTTTTTTTTTAAATTACTGCTTCAATTTCCTCCATAGTTATTGGCCTATTCAGATTTTTTTATTCCTCCTGGTTGAGTTTGGAAGGTCATATTTTTTTTAAGAATATGTGTGTTTCTTCTAGGTTGACCGGTTTGTTGGAGTAGAGTTGCTCATAGTATTTTTTTACGATTTTTTGTATTTCTGTGGGATCTGTTGTTATTTCACCTCTTTTGTTTCTGATTTTGTTTATTTGGGTCCTCTCTCTTTGCTTCTTGGTGAGCCTGGCTAGAGGTTCATCAATCCTGTTTACCCTTTCAAAGAACCAGCTCTTGGTTTCATTGATCTTTTGTATATTTTTTTGTCTCTATGTCATTTATTTCTGCTCTGATCTTTATTATTTCCTTCCTTCTGATCACACTGGGCTTTTCTTGTTGCTTTCTTTCTAATTCTTCAAGTTGCAGAGTTAGATGTTTTATTACCAGTTTTTATTGTTTTTTGAGGTAGGCCTGTAATCCTATGAAATTCCTTCTTAGGACTGCTTTCACTGTGTCCCAAAGATCTTGGATTGTTGTGTTTTCACTGTTGTTTTTTTCCAGGATGTGTTTTATTTCTTTTTTGATCTCTTTGGTAACCCACTCATTGTTTAATAGTGTGCTATTCAGCCTCTAAGTGATTGAATTTTTGTGATTGTTTTTTACTCTAATTGAATTCTAATTTTATGCCATTGTTATCTGAGAAGATGCTTGATATGATTTCAATCCTCTTGAATTTAAAGAGAGTTTGCCTGTGTCCCAATATGTGGTCTATCTTTGAAAATGTCCCATGTGCGCTTGAGAAGAATGTATATTCTGTAGTTTTGGGGTGGAATGTTCTAAAGATGTCAATTAAGTCCATCTGAACTGGTGAGTCATTTAAGTTTGATGTTTCTTTGCTAATTTTTTTCTAGAGGATTTATCCAGCGATGTTAATGGTGTATTAAAGTCTCCTACTATGATTGTGTTTCTGTCAGTCTCTCCCCTGATATATTCCAGAAGTTTTTGTTTTGTTTTTTAATGTATTTGGGTGCTCCTTCATTGGGTGCATACATGTTTACCAGAGTTATATCCTCTTGTTGTATTGATCCCTTTAGAATTGTGAAGTGCCCTATATTGTCTCTTGTTATGGTCTTCACTTTGAGGTCTATTTTGTCAGACATAAGTATTGCTACCCCAGCTTTTTTTTTTTTTTTTCAATTCCATTCGCCTGATAGATATTTTTTCATCGCTTCACTTTCAGTCTGTGTGAGTCCCTTGTTCTGAGGTGGGTCTCCTGTAGACAGCAAATATATGGATCATGTTTTCTTATCCATTTGCTCACTCCATGTCTTTTGATTGGAACATTTAATCCGTTTACATTTAATGTTATTATTGATAGGAACTTGTTTGTAGCCATTTCTGTACTTTATGGCTGTGTATCTTCCTCCTTTTCTATTTCTTATTTTTACAGCATTCCCTTTAGTATTTCTTGCATTTCCAGCCTAGTAGTTATAAACTCCCTTAGCCTTTTTTTTTGTCTGCAAAGCTCCTGATTTCCCCTTTAATTTTGATTGATAGCCTTGCTGGATAGAGTGTTCTTGGATTCGGGTTTTTGCTTTGCATCACTTTGTATACCTCCTTCCATTCCCTTCTAGCTTGATGTGTTTCTGTTGAGAAATCATTTGATAATCTGATGGGGGATCCTTTGTAGGTAACTCTCTGTCTCTCTTTGCAGCCTTTAAGATTCTCTCTTTGTTGTTAACATTCGCCATTGTAATTATGATGTGTCTTGGTGTGGGTCTTTTGGGATTCATCTTGCTTGGGACTCTCTGTCCTTGTGTAACTTTTTTCTTCCCCATATCCTGGAAGTTTTCTGTCATTATTTCTTCAAATAGATTTTTGTAATTCTTGCTGCTCCTCTTGTCCTTATGGCATCCCTATTATACATATGTGACTTCATTTCATGTTGTCCCAAAGCTTCTTTAGGCTCCCCTCCTGCTTTTTAATTTTTTCCCCCAGTTGCTGTTCAGATTGAACTTGTTTCTGTACCTTATCTTCTAAATCACTAATTTGGTCCTCTGTTTCTTCTAGTCTACTGTTGAAACCTTACATGGTATTTTTGATTGTAGCTATATCACTTTTTATTTCTTCCTGATTTTTGCATAAATTGTTGGTTTTCTCATCCATCCAGTGTATGAACAGTACGACCATTACTCTGAATTCTTTTTCTGTCATTTTGCATGCTTCCATTTCACTAATTTACTTTCTTGGTGATGACTCGTTTTCTTTTCTCTGGGGATTGTGCCGTCTCTCCATTCTGACTATCACCAGAAGGTTTAAACGTTGAGTTGCATGGGCCTGGGTTATGTGCATTGGGAGCTTCGCACCACTCACCTTTCACTGAAGAGCTCCAACACCAAGATGTGTTGCTTCCTTGGGTTGGTGGGAGCCACACTTGCCCAGGGTCAGAGACACTGGTTTTCAGTGTGACCTCATGTATGCACTTAGAATCAGGGAACCTTCCTGTGCCATGCTGAAACAGAGACCTTGCTGGTGTGTGCTGAAAATCAGAGTCCCCTAGTGTTTTCAAGGAGTCAGAGGTCCCCTGTGTCCACACCAAAAATTGACTATCAGAGTCTCTGTTGCTTGGTGTGGCCTTGTGCCGAGAATCAGGGTCCCTTTTTGTGCATGAGCCAAGAATTGGAGTCACTGGCTCTTAGTGTGAATGCACTGGGAATCAGGGATCCCAGTTGCACGCTATGAGAAACAAAATCAAGTCACTGATGCTCAGTGCTGCCTCTCGCCCGGAGAATCAGGGTCCCTTGTTCTGAGGTGGGTCTCTTGTAGACAGCCTATATATGGGTCATGTTTTCTTATCCATTCAGCCACTCAATGTCTTTTGATTGGAGCATTTAGGCCATTTATATTTAAAGTTATTATTGATAGGTATTTGTTTGTAGCCTTTTTTTTTTTTTGTGTGTGTGTGTGTGTGCCTGTGTTCCTTCTTCCCTCCATTTTTTCCTTCCATTTACAAGAGTCCCTTTAGCATATTTTGCATTGCTGGCTTGGTAATGATAAACTCCCTTAGCCTTTTTTGTCTGTGAAGCTCCTAATTTCCCCTTTAATTTTGAATGATAGCCTTGCTGGATAGAGTATTCTTGGATTCAGTCCCTTGCTTTGCATCACTTTGTATATTTCATTCCATTTCTTTCTGGACTGATGCGTTTCTGTTGAGAAATCATTTGGTAATCTAATGGGAGATCCCTTGTAGGTAACTCTCTGTCTCACTCTTGCAGCCTTTAAGATTCTCTCTTTGTCGTTAATGTTTGCCATTGTAATGATGATGTGTCTTGGTGTGGATCTTTTGGTATTCATCTTGTTGGGACTCTGTGCGAGTGTGACTTTTTTCTTCCCCAAATCTGGTAGGTTTCCTGACATTTTTTTCAAATATGTTTTCTAATCCTTGCTGTCTTCCTGTCTTTCTGGTGCCATTATTATGTTGCTTCATTTCGTGTTGTACAAAAGCTCCTCCAATATTCTGAATTTTTCTCCAATTGCAGTTCAGATTGGGTGTGTTTTGCTTCCCTGTCTTCTAATTCACTCAATCAGTCCTCCACTTATCTTAGTCTACTATTGAAAGCTTCCATAGTGTTTTTTATTGTACCTACATCACTCTTTATTTCCTCCTGATTCTTATATACATTGTTGATTTTCTCATCCATCCAGTTTAAGAACTCTATGACCCTTATTCTGAATTCTTTTTCCATTCTATTGTATGCATCCATTTCATTTAGTTCCTTTTCTGGAGATTCCTCTTTACTTTCCTTAGGGGGTTGTTCTTCTGTTTCCCCATTGCTGCTCTTACTAAATGATCTAGGTGTCAAGTCGTGCAGGGCCTGTGGCTGCAGCAGCGGGCTTGTTGGTTGGTTGTGTGATCACGGGTGGTGGCTGCTGCTCCTTGGGTGGTCATGGGTGGCAGTTGCTCCTCATGTGGTTGCAAAATGGCTGCTTCTCATGTGGTCATGGGGCGGCTGTTCCTTGTGCTCTGTTCCTCAGGGGGCAGCCATGGGGCGCTGCTCTTTGTGCTGTTGCGGGAAGTGGTTGCTCCTTCAGTGGTCATGGGCAGCAACTGGTCCTGAGGCTGTTGGAGTGGCCATATTGCCTGGGGCGACTGCTTAAGGCTTGACTATTTGTACACATGGTCGCCAGGTCTAGAGGGCTGCTGCGTAAGACTTGGCTATTCATGTGCTTGTGCATGGTAGTGGTGCCCAGGGATAAGGCATCTTGCTGGGGGGAGAAGAGTGTTTTCACAAGAGCCCTCAGCTGGGGAGGGAGGCTGGAGTCCTGGTGTTTGTGGTTCGACAGCCGAGGCAGCATGTCTCTGGCTGGAGTAGGTATAGGATTCTGGATCGTGTCTGAGAGCACCCTGGGTGGAGGTGAGGCTGGGCTTCCAGTCACAGCCACTCTCCTCTTCAAGATGGTATGGCCTCTTGGGAGAGCCGACACTCCAGGAGAGATTACAGCAGTAGAAGAGGCTGCCCTGTTATGCGAGCCCCTTCTGCCAGCCCCTGAAGGTGCTGAAAGATCTAGCTGTTCCTCACTTAGATACACACACACACACACCACACATCCACACACTTCCCTTTCACTCCCTTCCTCACTCACATTATCTCCCTCACATCTGTCCTTCTGGCAGGCATCTTGGAATCTCCCCATATATCCTTTCTGATTGGTGTTTCTGATTTCTTTGAATATATTCCTAGAAGTGGGATCATTGGGTCAAATGGGAGCTCCATTTTTAATATTTTGAGGAAACTCCATACTGTTTTTTACAGTAGCTGCATCAGTCTGCCTT